>NC_029781.3:73528947-73530469 GCF_000817695.3 Arachis duranensis
TCAAAACTGAGGCTTGAATGAGCCTCAGTAAAGGTCTAGCTAAAGACAATAAAGAAATGCTTGCTGGGAGGCAACCCAGTCATTAGCAGGTTATTTACTTAATAAAAGTTTGATATATATTCTTCAAGGTTAATCATCGAAATTGAAGGAATTCACAGAGTTACAAAAGGATTCAGTGAAAAAAGCAGAAGGAGCTTGCTGGCAAGAAAACGCCAGTAAAGGGTACTCTGGGTGTTAAACGCCTAGAATGAATGGTTTAACACCAGTAAAGGCACCATTTTGGGCATTAAACGCCAGAATGGGCACCATTCTGGGCGTTTAACGCCAGAATTGCAGCATCCTGGGTGTTCAGCAAAACGTTCAGTGATAAAGGGATTTCTGGCATTTAACGCCAGCCAGGGTGCCTGGCTGGGCGTTAAACGCCCATAATGGCCAACAATTGGGCGTTAAACGCCAGAATGGATACCATTCTGGGCGTTTAATGCCAGAAAGGCAAGGGAAGGAGATTTTGCTTTCCACTTCAAATTTTTTCACACTTTCATGTTTTGACCCATAATTTTCTACATAAACATGTTACAAATTTTCATCATTCACCCTCAAATTTCAAAAATCCAACAATTTTCTAAATTATTTCTCAAATATCTTTCAAATCCTTTCCAAATCTTCTTCAAAAACTCAAGTATTTTCTCAAATTCTTTCCATATCTTCTCAAATCTCTTTCAAAACTTTCGAAATCCCTCCCCCTCCCTTATAAATACACATTCGGCCATCCCCCTCTCTTCACCATTCGAATTTGCTTCTCCTCCTCTCTCTCCCCTTTCCTTTCTTTTGTTTGAGGGCAAGCAAACCTCTAAGTTTGGTGTGCTTTTCCGTGATCACTAAGCTAAGGCTCATCAAGACCATGGCTCCCAAAGGAAAACAAACCAATTCAAGAGGCAAGAAAGAGAATACTCCAAAGAATCTTTGGAGTCAAGAGAGGTTGTTAACCAAAGAACATTGACAAATGAATTTTTTGTCGGTATAGAATTTATCAAGTGATCAATCGTAGTATAGTCTAAACCAACGCAAAATCCATCATCAAACAAATCTACAATCTATATCCGAGAGTACTAGTCTCCCGAGTCGTTCTCCCTTGGAATTGCCAAAGTGTGAATCTTATTGACTTAGTAAGCCTCGTTGGAATTCTTTGAAGGTTTTAGCAAAGTAATGAGAAACAAGCAATCAATTATCAAAAGGCTTGGCTTAGGGTTGGCATTAGAACTTCTATGCTTATAGTCCATTCAATGTTGACCACAATTAGGCCTTGCTTCATTTAGTCATCCCCTAAGTATAGAGGAAAATCAAATGAAAACAATCAACTTGAGTCACAAGTCCTAGCTTCACCTCATGGGAATCTAGCTTTAGTGCACTCCAAGCCAACTAGCAATCCCTAATTCCAAATCAACTATTGATACAACTATTCAACTTCTTCCAATAACCAAACCCTATGCCAAGAGTAAAAATTCTACTCCATAGCTAGTGT
>NC_029781.3:73533052-73536090 GCF_000817695.3 Arachis duranensis
CTTGAAGTTGCGGTAGATGTGGAGATATCGGGTTCCTCCATAGGTGGGGTGACTATGCTTAGAAGTCTCTTCACATGAGCATAACGGCGTTGGTTGCGCCGCTCATAACGGTCCAATTTCTTGTGAATGTCTTCAAGGCGTTGGGCGGCCGATTTTTGTGATGTAGATGAAGTGGTGGTGTTGCGAGTTGGTGTGGGTAGTCCGATGTCCTTGGCGGATTCTGGAGGCTTGAGGCATCTCTTGGTCGGAATTATATCACCATCGACCGAAATTGAGGTTCTCCTATCTTTAGCCTCTCGATTGACGCCGGCTTTTGCAACCAATTCTGTCACCAAAGCGGGGAATGGTAGATTGCCTTTGGCATGAATGCGCCCCATAGATTGGCGGATGGCATGCGAAATGTTGACCGGCTTCTCGGTTAAGATGCACCATATCAATAAGGCCAACTCGGCGGTGATGGAGGACCCATGTGTACTTGGGAGCACATAGTGAGCTAGAATTTGAGCCCATGCCGTGGCTTCTTGAGTGAGGTGGCGGACATCTAAACCCTTGGGTCTTTGCTTTATGGTCCCCCGAATCCAATATGCGTCGGGTAAAGCAATGACGCGGAGGATCGCGCTCCAATCGAATGCACGGTCATCGCATGTAGCCAAGACTTCTTCGTAGGCGTCATATACATCCGTTGATGGTTCAATCCCAAGGACTTCTTGGATGGTTTCCACCGTGACCGACACTTGCTTTCGGCGCACAAATATTGATGTGAGAAGGGGAAAGTGGTAAGTTGAGAGGCAATTTAGTCAAAGAGGGCTCAAAAGTCAAGTATGCCTTTCGTCCAACACTTGGTGTGCATCCTTTTGTAGTGTGTGATTAGAAGATGGTGAAAGCAATGGAGTAATTCACAATCCAATATTAATGATTACGGTCCACAGTGATTATAAGAAAAAAACAAGCAACACAACTCATCTACTAATGCAAGTAAAGTGGGGACCCAAATGCCCATGAAGAGTTAATTTGAGGGAGAGGAAAAAGGAAAAGGAAAACAAAAACAAGAAAAACTCCTAAAGAAGTAACTAAAATAAAAGAAGAAAGAAGCTAACTAAAAGAAGGTGAAACTAAATGAATAAGAATCACAAGAGATGGTGGCTTACTATAGTACCTTGTGAGATGATGAAGAAAATGGGAGAGGGGGTTGTGGTGTGGGTTGATGGGGAGTGGTGGAGAAGGTAGTAAGTGGTAGAAGGTAGTGTAGAAGAGGGAATGGAGGGATGAGGGTGAAAGGGGGAGTGTGCCCCTTTTTCAAGTTGGATGTGTAGTAGAAGGTATGAGAGGGGGGAAAATGTGAAGTGAAAGTGAAGGGGTGAGTGTGCCCCTTTTTCATTGGCGCCAATCATCCGCGCGTGCGCGCGTAAATGAATAAGAACCACAAGAGATGGTGGCTTAGTATAGTACCTTGTGAGATGATGAAGAAAATGGGGGAGGAGGTTGTTGTGTGGGTTGATGGGGAGTGGTGGAGAAGGTAGTAAGTGGTAGAAGGTAGTGTAGAAGAGGGAATTGAGGGATGAGGTGAAAAGGGGGGGTGTGCCCCTTTATCAAGTTGGATGTGTAGTAGAAGGTATGGGAGGGGGAAGAAAATGTGAAGTGAAAGTGAAGGGGTGAGTGTGCCCATGTTTTACATTGGTGCCGTTCATCCGCGCGTGCGCGCGCAGTGCGCGCTCGCGCAGGGAGGTTAGGTGGAAAGGGACGCGCGCGCGCACGTTGCGCGTGCGCGTCCATGCGCTTGGGCTGGGGGCACAAGGGAGGCACAGGGGTGGCATAACTCTCTGGACGCAGTACCAGAGATTGCTTCAGGACCTTTGGCGCGTGCGCGCACGCGTCAACGGGGTTGTGCCCCAAGCATGAGAAGGGCCTGGAGGGGGCTCAACTCTCTGTGAAGTGGCCCAGGGAGGGGTGCAGAATAAAAGGGCACGTGCGCGGCTATGGCGCGCGCGCGCATGTTGTGCTCGCAATGTATGGACGCGTGCGCGCCAGGTGCGCGCACGCGGCAGAGGTTTTGGGCTTGTGGCTTGGTATAGGCTTGAGAGTGGCCTAACTCTCTGGAATATGTACCAGGAGTGCAGCAGGGCAATCGGCGCGGACGCGCATAGCATGCTTGCGCGTCAATTGGCAGATTTCGCCCAAGGGGCGCGGACGCACCATGTGCGCGTGCGCGCGAGCTCCTGTGCTTCAGGCATGGTCCTGGCATGGTGTGGGCGCAACTCTCGGGTAAATGTATGGAGGGCTGTTATTTGCAATCCACGCGTCCGCGCACGGTGCGCGTCCGCGTAGGTGACCGTCGAGTGCCTTAAGGACGCGTACGCGCCAGGCGCGCGCACGCGCAGAGGGGGGTTGCTTTTCCTAATTGTGCATATGTTTACATCACTTTTGACATTTCAACTCCCCCCTCCATACAGCTGCTTAAGCACTATAGCAGGACATTTTGCTTGGTAAACCATCTATGAATTTAACAAATGACGGAGAATTGACATTAAAATCTATCTAACAAACATGAAGTCAAGGGTCTATGTACAAAGCTCAAAGGAAGATCTTACCATGGTGGGGTGTCT
The DNA here is from genome assembly GCF_000817695.3 of Arachis duranensis. Lineage (NCBI taxonomy): Eukaryota > Viridiplantae > Streptophyta > Magnoliopsida > Fabales > Fabaceae > Arachis > Arachis duranensis. Next base: position 73,535,656 of record NC_029781.3, read on the forward strand.
CCCACCTAGCACTTTTGTTTAATGTCCTTAAGTTGGACTTTCAGTAGCTCATAGTGCTTGTTCAAGAGTTGCATCCCTCAAGAGGAACACTTCAAATTCCTTGGAGTTCTTTCTTTGCTCACCATGATACAATTTGAGACGGTGCCCGTTTACCTTGAAGATGTCCGGGCTTGTTGGGTGGCGCAAGTGGTAGACCCCATAAGGTTCTACTTTCTCCACTTGGTAGGGTCCATCCCACCTTGATCTGAGCTTTCCGGGTAGTAATCTCAACCTTGAATTGTAGAGAAGAACTAGGTCACCGGGTCTAAACTCTCTTCTCCTAATGTTCTTGTCATGGATGGCTTTCAACTTTTCCTTATAGAGCCTAGCGTTGTCGTAAGCTTCTAGTCTCAAACATTCCAATTCTGCCAATTGAAGCTTTCTCTCTATTCCGGC
>NC_029781.3:73537725-73539874 GCF_000817695.3 Arachis duranensis
TAAACCCACATCCAGTCCGGCACGGTGGGCGAACGGAGGTTCAAGTAGCAAATGCGCTCGTCGGCATCAGGGAGCACGAGCTCATATCGCCCCTCCTCATCACCACCACCACAAATTGCCCCCTGATCACGGAGCCGTTGGAGATCACCCTCCGTCATCCGCGACGGGACACCCCATACATCGCTGGTCACCCAACCGTAGCGATTGGGAACGCCCCTGGAAGGGGCTACTGGGGCTCCCACACTCTCATTTCTCCGACGCTGCATACCTAAAACAGGGAGGAGCACCACCATCAGCCTACCAACTCTACACAGTAACAAGACAAAAACCTAACACCACAACCAAACTCAAACGCCATGACCCACCACTACAATCAAGGAAAAAATGGCGGTGCTCAGCCCCTTCCCCAAAACTCAACAAACGAAACACCAAGCACAACAAATAAACAAATAAAAAAGAAAACAGGCAGAACAAACGCATGGCAAAAATCAGAACAAGCACGCACAAAGTAAAAAGGAAAAAGCAAAGCATGCCAACCTGGTGAATTAGAAGGAAGCTTGAAGAAAACCAAGGAAAACAGAAGAAGCATAGCGGCACCAGAAAGCAAAAACCGCGGAAGAGTTTTGAGTCAGAAAATGAAGAGTTCCTCTTTAGAAGAAGAAACGGACGAGGGAAATAAAACAAAAGCAAAAACGGTTTCAAAAGAAAGCAAAAAAGACATAACTAACCCTAGGCACAATGAAGACTCACAGGGGCAAGAAAGAGAAAACCCCCCCCACAATAAATGCCCCCTTGGAAAAGCAAACTAATAAAATCACGCCTCAAAGGACGCAACGGGCGCAGCAGGCACGGAAAGGTCACGTCAAGACCAAAATACGGTCAGAACGAATCTTTTACCAAGCGAAATCGAGAAACCGACCTCGTCACCAAACGAACACTCGACAAAGACTGGAGACGCAATAAAAGACGTCTCGCCTCTTAGCGACAAACCGACCTTACTCGCTCTCCCGCTATGGGGGCAACTGTTACGGATCCGGCCCACGGATCCCGGACCCGTGACCGAACCCGAACCCGGTTCCTCGGGTCCAAACTCGTCTCGTCCTTCCAAAAGGCCCTGAGCCAGCCCTCTAGAGCTCCTAACCAAATTTTGAATTCAAACGTCTCCCTTATCTTAGCCAGATAAGATAAGATAAGATAACCACCATCACCTATAAATAGAGGACCCAGGTCCCTCCAGGTATTCATCCATTCCTCATACCTTACACCTCTTAGATCTATTCTGACTTGAGCGTCGGAGTGTCTTTGCAGGTACCTCCCCTCCGCTCCACCTGGACAATCCAACGTCCGACTCGACCCGCAGGTTCCCGATCCTACTCCTAGATCGTATCAGAGACATTCTGTACAAGTCCTAAATCCTAATTTCTAAAAATTCTACCTAAAAACTACATCTAAAACATGAAAAGTGAATTATGAAAGCCTGATGATGAATGGATGCATTCCCCCACTTTATAGCCTCTAATCTGTGTTTTCCGGGCCAAAAATTGGGTCAAAAATAGCCCAAAAATCACTTCTAGCGCTTTCTGGTCCGTACAGATAGTGGCCAAGTGACGCGGAGGCATCGCCCACGCGGTCGCGCGGATTGAAGTTCGCAGATGCGATGCGTCCGCATGGATCACGCGTTCGCGTCGCCTAGCTTCAGGGCAACTATGACATATTATATATCAAATCGAAGCCCCGGACGTTAGCTTTCCAACGCAACTGGAACGACCTCATTTGGACCTCTGTAGCTCAAGTTATGGTTGTTTGAGTGCGAAGAGGTCAGGTTGGACAGCTTAGCAATTTCTTCCAACTTCTTGTATTCCTTCCACTTTTGCATGCTTCCTTTCCATTCTCTAAGCCATTCATGCCCTGTAATCCCTGAAATCACTTAACACATATATCACGGCATCTAATGGTAATAAAAGAGGATTAATATTAACAAATATAAGACCAAAGAAGCATGTTTTCAATCAAAGCACATAATTAGGAAGACAAATGTAAAACCATGCAAATAGTATGAATAAGTGAGTAAAGAGTTGATAAAATCCACTCAATTAAGCACAAGATAAACCATAAAATAGTGGTTTATCAACCTCCCCACACTTAAATA
>NC_029781.3:73539974-73540836 GCF_000817695.3 Arachis duranensis
AATGAAGTGCAACTATGTACATATATACACGCTTAATCCAAACAATAACATGGCACACTAAGCGAATTCCCCGGCAACGGCACCATTTTGACAAATGAATTTTTTGTCGGTATAGAATTTATCAAGTGATCAATCGTAGTATAGTCTAAACCAACGCAAAATCCATCATCAAACAAATCTACAATCTATATCCGAGAGTACTAGTCTCCCGAGTCGTTCTCCCTTGGAATTGCCAAAGTGTGCATCTTATTGACATAGTAAGCCTCGTTGGAATTCTTTGAAGGTTTTAGCAAAGTAATGAGAAACAAGCAATCAATTATCAAAAGGCTTGGCTTAGGGTTGGCATTAGAACTTCTATCCTTATAGTCCATTCAATGTTGACAACAATTAGGCCTTGCTTCATTTAGTCATCCCCTAAGTATAGAGGAAAATCAAATGAAAACAATCAACTTGAGTCACAAGTCCTAGCTTCACCTCATGGGAATCTAGCTTTAGTGCACTCCAAGCCAACTAGCAATCCCTAATTCCAAATCAACTATTGATACAACTATTCAACTTCTTCCAATAACCAAACCCTATGCCAAGAGTAAAAATTCTACTCCATAGCTAGTGTGGACATTTTATCAAACATGTGATGAGCATGAAAGAAGGTCATAGTAAAATGAAGAGAAAGGTAGAATTAAAGATGTTGCAATACAAGGAATTAACAACAATTGTCAAAGTGCAATAATGAGGATCAAAATCTCAAAGCATCAATGGAATCCAAAAATTCATAAAGTTGAATCCTAGATCCAAGGAATTTTAGCAATTACAACTACAACTTGAAATTGGAAAAGAAAACCTATTACATGAACAAAGTGAA
>NC_029781.3:73544502-73545549 GCF_000817695.3 Arachis duranensis
AATCAGCAATTAGACTTTCTAACTCAGCAGCTAGCCGAATTCAAGGAAATGTTACAGGAAACAAGAATGGCTAACAGGAACAAGGAAGTGCAATTAAAACAGACAGAGAAGCAACTATCAAAACAAATAGCAGAAGAATGCCAAGCAGTTCAATTAAGAAGTGGGAGAACATTAAATACCTCACTTCAAAGCAGCAAGAAGACAGGAAGTGAACAAATAGCAGCTCAAAATCCCTCTGAGGACAGGCAGAGCCCAGAAAGGGATAAAGCTGGCGCTGAACGCCCAGACCATGCTCATTCCTGGCGTTCAACGCCAGAAACAAGCATGGATCTGGCGTTGAACGCCCAAAAGGAACATGGTTCTGGCGTTCAAACGCCAGTGACAAGCCAGGAGGTGGCGTTTAACGCCACCCCAGCTTCCACTCCTGGTATTCAAACGCCAGTGGGTGATCAGTCACATACAAGTGCTGATAACAATCCTTCTAAAAAGGCTTCCCAACCCACTTCTGTAGGTAATAAATCTGCAGCAACTAAGGTTGAGGAATACAAAGCCAAAATGCCTTATCCTCAAAAACTCCGCCAGGTGGAACAGGATAAGCAATTTGTCAGAAACTTCACCAAGCGGAATAGGATAAACAGTTGGCCCACTTTGCAGACTTTCTCAAGACTCTTGAAATAAATATTTTGTTTGCAGAGGCACTTGAGCAAATACCCTCTTATGCTAAGTTCATGAAAGAGATCTTAAGTCATAAGAAGGATTGGAGAGAAACTGAAAAAGTTTTTTACACTGAAGAATGCAGTGCAATCATTCTAAAGTGCTTACCAGAGAAGCTTAAAGATCCTGGGAGCTTTATGATACCATGCACATTAGAAGGTGTTTGTACCAAGCAAGCTTTATGTGAACTTGGGGCAAGTATCAACCTAATACCTGCATCTACTATCAGAAAGCTTGGTTTGACTGAAGAAATCAAACCAACCAGGATATGTCTTCAACTTGCTGATGGCTCCATTAAATACCCATCAAGCGTGATTGAAGACATGATTGTCA
>NC_029781.3:73548747-73550182 GCF_000817695.3 Arachis duranensis
AATGCAAAAATTTACAAAGAGAAAGCAAAAAGATGGCATGATAAGAAATTGTCATCCAGAGTCTTTGAGCCAGGACAGAAAGTTCTGTTATTTAATTCAAGGCTCAAATTATTCCCTGGGAAATTAAAATCCCGGTGGAGAGGTCCATATGTAATCACAAGCGTATCACCATATGGCTACATAGAACTTCAGGATAGTGACTCTAACAAGAAGTTCATTGTTAATGGACAAAGAGTTAAACACTATCTTGAAGGCAATCTCGAGCAAGAATGCTCAAGATTGAGACTTAATTGAAGATCAGTGATAGTCCAGCTAATGACATTAAAGAAGCGCTTGCTGGGAGGCAACCCAGCCATGTACAAAGTTTAATTACTAATTAAATAAATTTTCTTTCTTTACAGGTTTAGGTCTAAGTATCTTCAAAGGTGAAATAGCAAATTTACTGAAGTCCCAAGAGTTACAGAGAAATTTGGAAGCTTACTGGCATGAAAAAGCCAGTAAGAAACACTTTGGGCGTTAAACGCCCAAAAGAAGCACCTACTGGGCGTTTAACGCCAGTAAGGGTAGCCTTCTGGGCGTTAAACGCCAGGAAGGAGCATCTTCTGGGCGTTAAACGCCAGAAAGATGCACCTTCTGGGCGTTTAACGCCAATCTGCTAGCATTCTGGGCGTTTAGAAAAACGCCCAGTAAAGAAGGACTTCCTGGCGTTCAACGCCAGAAAGAAGCATCACATGGGCGTCCAGGAGAAGCAACATTTGGGCGTTAAACGCCCAAACCATGCAACAGTTGGGCGTTTAACGCCAGGATGGTGGGAAGGAGGTAAAATTCGTTTTTCTTCACGGCGTTTAACGCCAGGATGGTGGGAGGAGGTACATTTTCGTTTTTCTTTGCATTTTTTCAAAATTTTTATGTTTCAATTCTTGATTTCTTGCATAAACATATTTCAAATTATCACTCTCAATTACAAAAAGTTTATCCTAATTTCTAAAATCCAATGATTGCAAATTTTTTAGATTTGTCTTAACCCAAAAGAACAAATGGCTTTCCAATTCAATCCATCATCTTTTCAAATTTGTTTTCAACACATCAATTATCTTTTAAAATCTCTTTCAAAAAATTAAATTTCAAATCTATCTTTTAAATTATAATTCATATCTTTTTCTTTTCAAAATTATATCTTTTTCTGATCATATCTTTTAAAAATTATATCTTCTATTTTATCTCTTTCTTAATTTTTTCGAAAATTTCCCACCCCCCTCCCTATATATTGTGTTCGGCGTCCCCTCACCATCACCATTCCACAATTGCTCTCCTTCTATCCCTCTTCTTTCTTCTCCTTTGCTTGAGGACAAGCAAAACTCTAAGTTTGGTGTGCTTATCCGTGATCACAAAAACATACTCACTTAAGATCATGGCTCCTAAAGGAAAGCAAACC
>NC_029781.3:73550752-73551481 GCF_000817695.3 Arachis duranensis
ATTAAAAGAGCAGTAATGATTCACTGCATCATGTTGGGAAAAGAAGTGGAAGTCCATTAGCTGATCTCCTGTGAGCTATATAAAATAGCAAACAGGAATTCTAAGGACGCCAAATTGGCTTATCCAAGCCTAATTTCTATGCTTTGCAAAGATGCTGGAGTAAAGATGGGAATAACTGAATATATCCTAATTGAAAAGCCCATTACTGGAACATCAATGATCAGACAACAGCAGCAAGAGGATCTAACCAGAAGGAGAGCACAAGAAGCCCTCCCAGAACTGCCCCAATTCGAATATTGGGAACAGCTTGAGGCTTCTGTTTCCAGATTACAAGAAGCTATGGATCAAATAAAGGAAGAACAGAATAATCAAGGTAGCATGATTTGCAAACTGCTCAAGGAATAGGAGGAGCAAGGGCGTGATCTAAGGGAGCTGAAGCGCCAAAAAATTAATCCTTGAACCACACCCCAAAGAATTAGAGGAGCATCCACTCCTCAGAACAACAGGTTGCTGAGTTCCAATTTTTCTGTTTTTACTTAGTAATAATTATTCCTTTTAGAAATTAACCTTAGAAGGTACTTAGTAGTAATTAGGATGTCTATTTTGATTTTATTTCCAATTAAGCTATAATTTATTTTTCTCATCATCATTAGGCATGAATAAAGTAGTAGATTTTCTTTTAGAATAAAGAAGTAATTTATATTTTTCGAGTTCTTAATAAATAAAATT
>NC_029781.3:73553139-73555902 GCF_000817695.3 Arachis duranensis
GGAAAGTCTAAACCTTGTCTGTGGTATTCCGAGTAGGATTCCGGGATTGAATGACTGTGACGTGCTTCAAACTTTAACCTGCTGGGCGTTAGTGACAGACGCAAAAGAGTGATTCTATTCCAGTAGGAGCGGGAACCAACTGGTGATTAGCCGTACTGTGACAGAGTGCGTGAGCATAGTTTTCACTGCGAGGATGGGAAGTAGCCACTGACAACGGTGACACCCTACATAGAGCTTGCCATGGAAGGAACCTGCGTGTGAGAAGAGGATTTCAAGGAAGAGTAGAAGTCAGAGGACAAAGCATCTCCAAAACTCCAACATATTCCCCAGTACTGCATATCAAAGTAACATTGTTCCCTCTTTTATTTTTATAATCAAATCTAATAATTTCACTTTTAATCCAAATAAATCTATTGACATCCTGACTAAGATTAATAAAATAAATATTGATTGCTTCAAACCAATAATCTCTGTGGATTCGACCCTTACTCACGTAAGGTATTACTTGGACGACCCAGTACACTTGCTGGTTAGTTGAACGAAATTGATCTTGGACCAGGCTCTATTATCATATTCTATAAAGAGATACAATTTCGTCCACCAGTAAACCCTCAAAATGGGGTTTGTCAAACATGCAGACCATTACCACAAAATAATGGGTCTAAGGTCAGTAATCCCAGAAGTTAAATTCGATCTGAAAGAAGACGAATATCTGGAGGTCCAAGAGCAAATTCGAAATAGAGGATGGGAAATTCTAGCCAATCCTGAGACAAAGGTTGGAAGAAACATGGTTCAGGAATTCTACTCAAATCTATGGCTGACAAATAAGCAGAGAATGACTGAAACTGCTTTCCATACCTACAAAACCATGGTCAAAGGGAGAACTATTTACTTCCATCTGGACAAAATAAGAGAGGTCTTCAAACTGCCTCAACTACAAGATGATCCTGAATCCTTTAATAGGAGAATGGTGAGAGCAGATAAGGGGTTGGATCAAGTTCTAGAGGACATATGCCTTCCTGGAACTAAGTGGATAACCAATTCAAAAAGTGTCCCAAACCAACTCAAGAGGGGAGATCTCAAACTAGTTGCAAGAGGTTGGCTAGACTTCATTGGGCATTCTATATTGCCCACTAGTAACCGTTCTGAGGTCACTGTCAAGAGAGCAGTGATGATTCATTGCATTATGTTGGGAAAAGAAGTGGAGATTCATCATCTCATTTCTTGTGAGATTTACACAATTGTAAACAAGAACTCCACTGAAGCCAAACTGGCTTACCCAAGCTTAATCTCTTTGCTATGTAAAGATGCTGGGGTGAGGATGGGAGTAGATGAATTCATCCCAATTGAACATCCAATCACCAAGAAGTCGATGGAAGGACAAATGCAAGATAACTCTATCAAAAGGAGGGCGCAGGAATTCCTCCCTGAACTTCCTGAATTTGACTACTGGGCCCGCCTAGAAGTATCTGTTGCCAAGCTGCAAGAAGCTATGGAACAAATTAAGGAAGAATAGCAGAATCAAAAATGCATGCTCTGTAAATTGCTGAAGGAACAAGAGAAGCAAGGGCGTGAGCTATAGGAGCTGAAGTGCCAGAAGCTCTCCCTTGAAAGGTCAAACACCCCACAAGTTGAGGGAGCATCCACTTCTCAAAATCAAGGTTGTTGAGTCCTAACTCTGTGATAACCTTTATCATTAGGAATCAATTTTAGAGTCATTTAAATTTCTGTTTTTAATTTTCTGTTTTCTATTACTATTGGTCTTATCTTATATTTATTTTTGAGTCTTGTTCTTAATTCATGATTAATAAAATTCGATGGAAAAGGAGAAATGTTATTGAGTATCTGAAAAATCATCAAATTGATTCTTGAAGCAAGAAAAAGTAGTGAATACAAAAAAAAAGAAAGAAAAAGAAAAAAAAGAGCAAGCAGAAAAAGCCAATAGCCCTTAAAACCAAAAGGCAAGGATACTAAAAAAGATCCAAGGCTTTGAGCATCAGTGGATAGGAGGGCCTAAAGGAATTAAATCCTGGCCTAAGCGGCTAAACCAAGCTGTCCCTAACTATGTGCTTGTGGCGTGAAGGTGTCAAGTGAAAAGCTTGAGACTGAGCGGTTAAAGTCGTGATCCAAAGCAAAAAGAGTGTGCTTAAGAATCCTGGACACCTCTAATTGGGGACTCTAGCAAAGCTGAGTCACAATCTGAAAAGGTTCACCTAGCTATGTGTCTGTGGCATGTATGTATCCGGTGATAATACTGGAAAACAGAGTGCTTTGGGCCACGACCAAGACTCATAAAGTAGCTGTGTTCAAGAATCAACATACTTAACTAGGAGAATCAATAACACTATCTGAATTCTGAGTTCCTATAAATGCCAATCATTCTAAACTTCAAAGGATAAAGTGAGATGCCAAAACTGTTCAGAGGCAAAAGGCTACTAGTCCCGCTCATCTAATTGGAGCTAAGTTTCATTGATATTTTGGAGTCTATAGTATGTTCTCTTCTTTTTATCCTATTTGATTTTCAGTTGCTTGGGGACAAGCAACAATTTAAGTTTGGTGTTGTGATGAGCAGATAATTTATACGCTTTTTGGCTCTTGAAAGAATGATGAATAAGAGAAATGTTATTGATGATCTGAAAAATCATAAAATTGATTCTTGAAGCAAGAAAAAGCAGTGAAAAAGCAAAAGGCTTGCGAAAAAAAAGGTGGCGAAAAAAAATAGAAAGAAAAAGAAAAAGCAAGCAGAAAAAGCCAATAGCCCTT
>NC_029781.3:73556067-73558939 GCF_000817695.3 Arachis duranensis
CTAACCATGTGCTTGTGTCATGCAGGTCCAAGTGAAAAGCTAGAGACTGAGTGGTTAAAGTCGTGATCCAAAGCAAAAAGAGTGTGCTTAAGAGCTCTAACTGGGGACTCTAGCAAAACTGAGTCACAATCTGAAAAGGTTCACCCAGTCATGTGTCTGTGGCATTTATGTATCCGGTGGTAATACTGGAAAACAAGTGCTTAGAGCCACGACCAAGACTCATGAAAGTAGCTGCGTTCAAGAATCAACATACTTAACTAGGAGAATCAATTAACACTATCTGAAATTCTAAGTTCCTAGAGATGCCAATCATTTTAAACTTCAAAGGAAAAAGTGAGATGCCAAAACTGTTCAGAAGCAAAAAGCTACAAGTCCCGCTCATCTAATTAGAATTAATATTCATTGATATTTTGAGATTTATAGTATATTCTCTTCTTTTTATCCTATCTGATTTTCAGTTGCTTGGGGACAAGCAACAATTTAAGTTTGGTGTTGTGATGAGCGGATAATTTATACGCTTTTTGGCATTGCTTTTAGGTAGTTTTTAGTATGATCTAGTTACTTTTAGGGATGTTTTCATTAGTTTTTATGCTAAATTCACATTTCTGGACTTTACTATGAGTTTGTGTATTTTTCTGTAATTTCAGGTATTTTTTGGCTGAAATTGAGGGACCTGAGCAAAACTCTGATAGGAGGCTGACAAAGGACTGCTGATGCTGTTGAAATCTGACCTCCCTGTACTCAAAATGGATTTTCTGGAGTTACAGAACTTCAAATAGTGCGTTCTCAACGGCTTTGGAAAGTAGACATCCAGAGCTTTTCAGTAATATATAATAGTCCATACTTTATTCGAGATTTGATGACGTAAACTGGCGCTCAACGCCAGTTTGATGCTGCATTCTGGAGTCAAACGCCAGAAACACGTCACGAACTAGAGTTGAACGCCCAAAACACGTTACAAATTGGCGTTCAACTCCAAAAGAAGCCTCAGCTCATGGATAGATCAAGCTCAGCCCAAACATACACTAAGTGGGCCCCGAAAGTGGATTTATGCATCAATTACTTACTTCTGTAAACCCTAGTAGCTAGTTTAGTATAAATATAACTTTTTACTAGTGTATTAGACATCTTTGATCAATTTATGCGATCTTAGACATTGGGGGCTGGCCATTCGGCCATGCCTGGACCTTCATCACTTATGTATTTTAACGGTGGAGTTTCTACATACCATAGATTAAGGGTGTGGAGCTCTGTTGTACCTCAAGTTTTAATGCAATTACTACTATTTTCTATCCAATTCGATTTATTCCTGTTCTAAGATATTCGTTGCACTTCAACTTGATGAATGTGATGATCCGTGACACTCATCATCATTCTCACCTAAGAAAGCGTGTGACTGACAACCACTTCCGTTCTACCTTAGACCGGGCGCATATCTCTTGGATTCCTTAATCAGAATCTTCGTGGTATAAGCTAGAATTGATGGCGGCATTCATGAGAATCTGGAAAGTCTAAACTTTGTCTGTGGTATTCTGAGTAGGATTCTGGGATTGAATGACTGTGACGAGTTTCAAACTCGCGATTGCTGGGCGTGATGACAAACGCAAAAGAATCAATGGATTCTATTCCAACATGATCGAGAACCGACAGATGATTAGTCGTGCCGTGAAAGAGCATTTGGACCTTTTTCACTGAGAGGATGGGATGTAGCCATTGACAATGGTGATGCCCTACAGACAGCTTGCCATAGAAAGGAGTGACAAAGATTGGATAAAAGCAGAAGGAAAGCAGAGATTCAGTAGGATCACAGCATCTCCATACACTTGTCTGAAATTCCCACCATTGAATTACATGAGTAACTGGTGGACGAAATTGTGATACAAGAGTTCCAGGTACTGTTAGAGAAGCTTTTTCTTTACACAACTCTGTTCAACTTAACCAGCAAGTGTACTGGGTCATCCAAGTAATACCTTACGTGAGTAAGGGTCGATCCCACAGAGATTGTTGGTATGAAGCAAGCTATGGTCACCTTGTAAATCTCAGTTAGGCAGATTAAATTTGTTTATGATGAGTTCGAAAATTAATAATAAATAGAAAATAAAAAGGGATAGAAATACTTATGTAAATCAATAGTGGAAATTTCAGATAGGCGTATGGAGATGTTGTGCTCCTCTTGTATCTCTACTTTTTTATTACATTCATCCAATCCTTCTTACTCCTTTCCATGGCAAGCTGCATGTAGGGCATCACCGTTTTCAATGACTACATCCCATCCTCTTAGTGAAAATGTTCCTATGCTCTGTCACAGCACGGCTAATCATCTGTCGGTTCTCAATCAGGTTGGAATAGAATCCCTTGATTCTTTTGCGTTTGTCATCACGCCCAGCCTTCAGGAGTTTGAAGCTCGTCACAGTCATTCAATTCTAGAATCCTACTCGGAATACCACAGACAAGGTTTAAACTTTCCGGACTCTCATGAATGCCGCCATCTATCTAGCTTATACCACGAAGATTCTGTTGGGGAATCTAAGAGATATGCGCCCAGTCTAGAGTAGAACGGAAGTGGTTGTCAGTCACGCGCATTCATAGGTGAGAATGATGATGAGTGTCACGGATCATCACATTCATCAGGTTGAAGTGCAACGTATATCTTGGAATAAGAATAAAAGAGAATTGTATAACAAGTAATAGTAATTGTATTGAAACTTGAGGTACAGCAGAGCTCCACACCCTTAATCTATGGTGTGCAGAAACTCCACTATAAGTGAAAGGTTCAGGCATGGCCGAATGGCCAGCCCCCTAAAACGTGATCAATAGCCTCTTAAGATGAAGAATAAAACAAAACTGAGACCAAAGATGTCTAATACAATAG
>NC_029781.3:73559242-73559456 GCF_000817695.3 Arachis duranensis
AAATAAAGTATGAACTATTATATATTGCTGGAAAGCTCTAAATGTCTACTTTCCAATGCCATTAAGAGCGCGCCAATTGGAGTTCTGTAACTCCAGAAAATCCATTTCGAGTGCAGGGAGGTCAGATTCCAATAGCATCAGCAGTCCTTTTGTCAGCCTTTTTCAGAGTTTTGCTCAAGTCCCTCAATTTCAGCCAAAAATTACCTGAAATCAC
>NC_029781.3:73559605-73563419 GCF_000817695.3 Arachis duranensis
TAAAAACATACTAAAAACAATGCCAAAAAGCGTACAAATTATCCGCTCATCACAACCCCAAACTTAAATTGTTGGTTGTCCCCAAGCAACTGAAAATCAATTAGGATAAAAAGAAGAGAATATACTATAAATTTCAAAATATCAATGAATATTAATTTTAATTAGATGATCGGGACTTGTAGCTTTTTGCTTCTGAACAGTTTTGGCATCTCACTTTTTCCTTTGAAGTTTAGAATGATTGGCTTCTCTAGGAACTTAGAGTTCAAATAGTGTTAATTGATTCTCCTAGTTAAGTATGTTGATTCTTGAAGACAGCTACTTTTATGAGTCTTGGCCGTGGCCCTAAGCACTTTGTTTTCCAGTATTACCACCGGATACATAAATGCCACAGACACATTTTTTCTTTCTATTTTTTCGCCTATTTTTTTTTCGCAAGCTTTTTACTTTTCACTGCTTTTTCTTCAAGAATCAATTTCATGATTTTTCAGATCATCAATAACATTTCTCTTTGTTCATCATTCTTTCAAGAGCCAACAGTTTTAACATTCATAAACAACAATATCAAAAGACATATGCACTGTTCTATCATTCATTCAGAAAACAAAAAGTATTGTCACCACATCAATATAATTAAACTAAATTCAAGGATAAATTCGAAATTCATGTACTTCTTGTTCTTTTGAATTAAAACATTTTTCATTTAAGAGAGGTAAAGGATTAATGGATTTTATTCATAGCTTTAAGACATGGTTACTACATACTAATGATCATGAAATAAAGACACAAAACATAGACAAACACAACATAAAAACCGAAAAGCAGAAAGAAATAAGAACAAGGAATGAATCCACCTTAGTGGCGTCTTCTTCTTGAAGGACCAACAATGTCCTTAAGCTCTTCTATGTCCCTTCCTTGCCTTTGTTGCTCCTCCCTCATTACTCTTTGATCTTCTCTTATTTCATGGAGAATGATGGAGTGTTCATGATGTTCCACCCTTAATTGTTCCACATTGTGGCTCAAATCTTCTAAGGAAGTGTTGAGTTGTTCCCAATAGTTGTTGGGAGGAAAGTGCATCCCTTGAGGCATCTCAGGGATTTCTTGAGAGCCGTGAGGAGTCTCTCTTGCTTGCTCCATCCTCTTCTTGGTGATGGGCTTATCCTCTTCAATGGAGATGTCTACTTCTATGATAACTCCAACTGAGTAAGATAGATGGCAAATAAGGTGAGGAAAGGCTAGCCTTGCCATGGTGGAGGGCTTGTTGGCTATTTTGTAGATTTCATTGGAGATGACCTCATGAACTTCTACTTCCTCTCCAGTCATGATGCTATGAATCATGATGGCCCGATCCATAGTAACTTCAGATCGGTTGCTAGTAGGAATGATAGAGTGTTGAATGAACTCCAACCATCCTCTAGCCACAGGCTTAAGGTCCAGTCTTCTTAATTGAACCGGCTTACCTTTGGAGTCTCTTCTCCATTGAGCTCCTTCCACACATATGTCCATTAGGACTTGGTCCAATCTTTGATTAAAGTTGACCCTTCTAGTGTAGGGGCGTTCATCTCCTTGCATCATGGGCAAGTGAAACGCCAACCTCACATTTTCCGGACTAAAATCTAAGTATTTCCCCCGAACCATTGTGTGATAATTCTTTGGATTCGGGTTCATACTTTGATCATGGTTCCTAGTGATCCATGCATTGGCATAGAACTCTTGAACCATTAAGATTCCAACTTGTTGCATGGGGTTGGTTAGGACTTCCCAACCTCTTCTTCGGATCTCATGTCGGATCTCCGGATACTCATTTTTCTTGAGCTTGAAAGGGACCTCAGGGATCACCTTCTTCTTTGCCACAACATCATAGAAGTGGTCTTGATGGCTCTTGGAGATGAATCTTTCCATCTCTCATGACTCGGAGGTGGAAGCTTTTGTCTTCCCTTTTCCTTTTCTAGAGGATTCTCCGGCCTTAGGTGCCATTGATGGTAGTGGAAAACCAAAAAAAGATTGTGCTTTGACCACACCAAACTTAAAATATTGCTCGTCCTCGAGCAAGAGAAGAAAGAAGAGAAGAAGAAGAAGAAGAAGAAGAAAATATGGTAGAGAGGGAGAGAGGTAGGTTCGGCCAAGGTGAAGAAGAGGGGGTTTTGTTGTGTGAAAATGAATTAGAATGGAAGGGTATATATAGGAAAAGGGGGGGTGTTTGTTCGGCCATTTAGGGTGGGAATGGATGGGAAAATGGTTTTGAATTTTTGAAGGTAGGTGGGGTTTATGGGGAAGAGTGGATGGATGTAAGTGGTGAAGGAGGTGATTGGAAAGAGGAATTTAGGTGATTGGTGAAGAGTGTTGGGAAGTGTGACATGGGGAATAGTCATCACAAAATAGGATTAGGAGGTAAGGTGGGAATATAGTAGGTGGGGATCCTGTGGGGTCCACAGATCCTGAGGTGTCAAGGAATTCCATCCTTGCACCAAATAGGCATGTAAATTGCCTTTGCACACCATTCTGGCGTTTAAACGCCGTGTGGTGCACATTCTGGGCGTTCAACGCCCATGTAAAGCATGTTTCTGGCGTTGAACGCCAGTTTCATGCTTGTTACTGGCGTTCAGCGCCAGCTTTTCCTCTTAGGCACATTCCTGGCGTTCAGCGCCAGAATGTTGCTTGTTTCTGGCGTTCAACGCCAGAATGATGCTCTGTTCTGGCGTTGAACGCCATCCAGATGCTTCTTACTGGCGTTGAACGCCAGCCTGTGCTTCCTCTAGGGTGTGATTTTTTTTTCTGGTGTTTTTAATTCTGTTTTTAATTTTTATGATTTTTTTCGTGACTCCTCATGATCATGTACCTAATAAAACATAAAATAAAATAAAAATTAGATAAATAAAATTGGGTTGCCTCCCAACAAGCGCTTCTTTAATGTCAATAGCTTGACAGTGGCTCTCATGGAGCCACAAAGGTGATCAGGTCAATGTTGTATAGTCCTAACACCAAACTTAGAGTTTGGATATGGGGTCTTAACACCAAACTTAGAGTTTAACTATGGGGGCTCTTCTTGACTCTGAACTGAGAGAAGCTCTTCATGCTTACTCTCTTTTGTCACAGAGGGATGGCCTTGTGCCTTAAACACAAGGTAGTCCCCATTCAATTGAAGGACTAATTCACCTCTGTTGACATCTATCACAGCTTCTGCTGTGGCTAGGAAAGGCCCTCCAAGGATGATGCATTCATCCTCTTCCTTTCTAGTGTCTAAGATTATGAAATCAGCAGGGATGTAAAGGCCTTCAACCTTTACTAGTACGTCCCCTACTATTCCATAAGCTTGTCTCAATGACTTATCTGCCAATTGTAATGAGAACAAGGCAGGTTGTACCTCAATGATCCCCAGCTTCTCCATTACAGAGAGTGGCATCAGATTTATCCCTGACCCAAGATCACATAGAGCTTTTTCAAAGCTCATAGTGCCAATGGTACAAGGTATTAGCTTTTTCAAAGGTCATGGTGCCTATGGTACAAGGTATTAAGAACTTGCCAGGATCTTGTTTCTTTTGAGGTAGAGTTTTCTGAATCCAGGTATCTAGTTTACTAATGAGCAAGGGAGGTTCACTTTCCCAAGTCTCATTACCAAACAACTTGGCATTCAGCTTCATGATAGCTCTTAAATATTGAGCAACTTGCTCTCCAGTCACATCTTCATCCTCTTCAGAGGAAAAATAGCCTTCAGAGCTCATGAATGGCAGAAGGAGATTTAATGGAATCTCTATGGTCTCTGTATGAGCCTCAGATTCCTTTGGATCCTTAATAGGAAACTCCTTCTTGCTTGAGG
>NC_029781.3:73563604-73564081 GCF_000817695.3 Arachis duranensis
GTATGGCATTCAGAGCATCAATTTCAAGAACTCCTTTCTTCTGAGGTATCCCATTATTCACGGAATTCCTCTCAGAAGTGTACATGAATTGGTTGTTTGCAACCATATCAATGAGTTCTTGGGCCTCTTCAGGCGCTTTCTTTAGGTGAATAGATCCACCTGCAGAATGGTCCAATGACATTTTCGAAAATCAGATAGACCATAATAGAATATCTAATATGGTCCATTCTGAAAACATGTCAGATGGACACCTTTTGGTCAGCTGCTTGTATCTTTCCCAAGCTTCATAGAGAGATTCACCATCTTTTTGCTTGAAGGTCTGAACATCCACTCTCAGCTTGCTCAGCTTTTGAGGATGAAAGAATTTATCCAAGAAGGCAGTAACCAGCTTATCCCAGGAGTCCA
Source organism: Arachis duranensis (assembly GCF_000817695.3). NCBI lineage: Eukaryota > Viridiplantae > Streptophyta > Magnoliopsida > Fabales > Fabaceae > Arachis > Arachis duranensis. The sequence goes on from NC_029781.3 coordinate 73,564,010, forward strand.
GGCTATCCTTGGGTTGTGAATCCAACCATATTCTAGCTCTGTCTCTTACAGCAAAAGGGAAAAGCATGAGTC
>NC_029781.3:73564234-73566093 GCF_000817695.3 Arachis duranensis
ATCCATAAAACTTGCAGTTTTGTTGCATTAAGGCAACTAGATGAGGTTTCAGCTCAAAATTGTTGGCTCCAATGGCAGGAATGGAGATGCTTCTTCCCTCAAACTTGGATGTTGGTTTTGTGAAGTCACCAAGCATTCTCCTTACATTATTATTATTTTCAGCTACCATCTCCTTCTCTTGTTCGAAATTTTCTGAAAGGTTACTTCTGGATTGTTGTAGTTTAGCTTCTCTTAATTTTCTCTTCAGAGTCCTTTCAGGTTCTGGATCAATTTCAACAAGAGTGCCTTTATCCTTGTTCCTGCTCATATGAAAGAGAAAAAAAACAAGAAAAGAAAGAGGAATCCTCTATGTCACAGTATAGAGATTCCTTTATGTTAGTAGAAGAAGAAAGGGGAGAAGAGTGAAGAAGAATCCAAACTCAAGGGATAGATTGGGTTCGGATCTTTAGATGAAGAGAGGTGAAGAGAGGTGTTAGTAAATAAATAATTAAATAGAATAAGAAAAGAGGTGGAGAATTTCGAAAATAATTTTGAAAAAGTGCTTAGTGATTTTCGAAAATCAGAGATAAGATAAGATTAAAATTTAAATTTAAATCAAAAAGAATTTTTGAAAAAGAGAGAAGTATTTTCGAAAATTAGAGAGGGAAGAGTAGTTAGTTGGTTTTGAAAAAGATAGGAAACAAACAAAAAGTTAGTTAGTTGATTGAAAAAGATATTAAAATCAAATTCGAAAAAGATAAGAAGATAAGAAGTTAGATAAGATATTTTGAAATCAAATTTTGAAAAAGATGAAATTTTTTGAAAAAGATAAGATAAAAGATAAAAAGATTTAATTTTTAAAATGACTTAACTAACAAGAAACTACAAGATAAGATTCTAGAACTTAAATATTGAACCTTTCTTAACAAGAAAGTAACAAACTTCAAATTTTTGAACCAATCACATTAATTGTTAGCTAATTTTCGAAAATTAGATGTAAAAGATAAGAAAAATATTTTGAAAATAATTTGAAAAAGATTTTTGAAATTTTCAAAAAAAATAGGAAAGAATGAAAAAGATATATTTTTTTTTGAAAAAGATTTTGAAAAGATAAGATTTTTGAAATTGAAATTTTGACTTGACTTGTAAGAAATAATTAATTTTAAAAATTTTTTTGACCAAGTCAACCCAAAATTTCGAAAATTTGGAGGGAAATAAGGAAAATATATTTTTTTGATTTTTGAAATTTTTAAGATGAGAGAGAAAAACACAATCATGACCCAAAACATGAAAATTTTGGATCAAAACACTTAATGCATGCAAGAAACTATGAATGTTAAGATGAACACCAAGAACACTTTGAAGATCATGATGAACATCAAGAACATATTTTTGAAAAATTTTTGATGCAAGGAAATCATGCAAGACACCAAACTTAGAAATCTTTAATGCATGGAGTCTAACAAACAAAAAATGCACATGAAAAACAACAAACAACACAAAACAAGAAATCATCAAGATCAAACAAGAAGACTTGTCAAGAACAACTTGAAGATCATGAAGAACACTATGAATGCATGGATTTTTTCGAAAAATGCAAGAAAAATTTTTAAAGCATGCAATTGACACCAAACTTAAAAATTGACTCAAGACTCAAACAAGAAACACAAAATATTTTTGATTTTTATGATTTTATAATTTTTTTGTATTTTTATTAATTTTTTCGAAAAACATTATTAGAAAAACGAAAAAGAAAAGAAAAATTTTGAAAAAGATTTTTTTTTTGAAAAAATTTTTTGAAAAGAAAATTACCTAATCTGAGCAACAAGATGAACCGTCAGTTGTCCATACTCGAACAATCCCCGGCAACGGCGCCAAAA
>NC_029781.3:73567642-73569406 GCF_000817695.3 Arachis duranensis
TGCCTGACTGAGATTTACAAGGTGACCATAGCTTGCTTCATACTAATAATCTCTGTGGGATCGACCCTTACTCGCGTAAGGTTTATTACTTGGACGACCCAGTACACTTGCTGGTTAGTTGTGCGAAGTTGTAGTGATCACAATTTTGTCCACCAAGTTTTTGGCGCCATTGCCGGGGATTGTTCGAGTATGGACAACTGACGGTTCATCTTGTTGCTTAGATTAGGTATTTTTTTTTTCGGAATTCTTGAAGATGAATTCTAGAGTTTCATGATGATTTGTTGAAGTCTGGCTGGCTGTGAAGCCATGTCTAATTTCATTGGACCGAGGTTTCAACTTATCATCACAAGAGCTTGTTGATTTCTAACAATCTTGCTTTTGAAGCAGTGATCTGCTAAGGCTTGGCTGGCCTTTGGCCATGTCTAGTGTTTTGGACCGAAGCTTTCTTTGAAAGCTTGGCTGGCTGTGAAGCCATGTCTAATTCCTGGACCGGAGTCTTAGACTAAAAATTGCATGATTCCTGGAACTCTCATTAAGAATTTTGATATCTTTATTTTCTTTTTCCACTTAATTTTCGAAAATCCAAAAAATTTACAAAATCATAAAAACCAAAAATATTGTATGTTTCTTATTGAGACACTAGTCTCATTTTAAGTTTGGTGTCAATTGCATGTTTCTGTTCTTCTTGCATTCATTCATGTGTCTTAAGGATCTTCAAGTTGTTCTTGATGATTTCTTACTCTGATCTTTGAGTTCTCTTGACTTGAGTGTTTATGTATCTCATATGCATTCTCATTAGTGTCAGTAGTATACAAACTGCTAAGTTTGGTGTCTTGCATGCATTGTTATTTGATTCTTGTTGCATTTTGATTTTCTCTTATTATTAAAAATCCAAAAATATTTTTATTTGTGTCTTCTCAAGTCAATAATACAGAGAATTGAAGATTCAGAACATACAGCAGAGGAATTACACAGAAAAAGCTGGGCATTCAAAACGCCCAGTAAGGAAGGCAAACTGGCGTTTAAACGCCAGCCAGGGTACCTGGTTGGGCGTTTAACGCCCAAAAGGGTAGAGTTTTGGGCGTTAAACGCCAGAATGTGCACCATTCTGGGCGTTTAACGCCAGGATGGCACAAGAGGGAAGATTCTGTTTTCAAATCAATTTTTTTCCAGTTTTCAAAGTTTTTCAAAATCAAATCTTTTTCAAATCATATCTTTTCAATAAAATCTTTTTCAAAATCAATTTCTTTCTATTTTTAAAAATACTTGCTATCAATTAATGATTTGATTCAACATTTCAAGTATGTTACTTTTTCTGTTGAGAAAGGTTTAATGTTTGAATCATATCTTTTCTTGTTAGCCAAGTTTTTAATTTTCAAAATCAAATCTTTTTAAAATGTTTCTCAAATCATATCTTCTCAATCACATCTTTTTAAAATTAATCATATCTTCTTAACCACATCTTTTTCAAAATAGTTTTCAATCAAATCTTTTTAATTTCTAATTTCAAATTCTTTTTCAAAAATCACTTGATTTCTTTCCCACTTTTGTTTTCGAAAATTATCAATCAAAGTTTTTCAAAATGTTTTCAAAATCTTTTACTTAATTTTCGAAAATTACTTCCCTTCTTCTCACATCCTTCTATTTATGAACTAACACTATTCCTTAATGCACAATTCGAACTCCATCTTTCTTGATAAGTTCGAATTCTTCTACTTCTTCCTTATATTTTTCTTTTCCTCTGACACCTCAAGGAATCTCTAT
>NC_029781.3:73571978-73573780 GCF_000817695.3 Arachis duranensis
CCTTTGCTCACCAAAGAACTGGATGACTTGTCTAGGCAGAAACTGCCTCAAAAGAGACAGGATCCTGGGAAGTTTTCAAAACCTTGTACCATAGGCACCAGACCTTCAAGAAGGCCTTGTGTGACTTAAGGTCAAGTGTAAACCTCATGCCTCTCTCTGTAATGAAGAAGCTAGGGATCTTTGAGGTGCAAGCTGCAAGAATCTCACTAGAGATGGCAGACAATTCAAGAAAACAAGCCTATGGACTTGTAGAGGATGTTCTGGTAAAAGTTGAAGACCATTACATCCCTACTGATTTCATAGTCCTAGAGACTGGGAAGTGCATAGATGAATCCATCATCCTTGGCAAACCCTTCCTAGCCACAGCAAAGGCTGTGATAGATGTTGATAGAGGAGAATTGATCATTCAAGTAAATGAATAATCCTTGGTGTTTAAGGCCCAAGGATATCCCTCTGTCACCATGGAGAGGAAGCATGAAGAGCTCCTCTCAAAACAGAGCCAAACAGAGCCCCCACAATCAAACTCTAAGTTTGGTGTTGGGAGACCACAACCAACTCCTAAGTTTGGTGTTGAACCCCCACATTCAAACTCTAAGTTTGGTGTTGGGAGGTTCCAACATGGCTCTGAGCATCTGTGAGGCTCCATGAGAGCCCACTGTCAAGCTACTGACATTAAAGAAGCGCTTGTTGGGAGGCAACCCAATGTTATATTTTATCTATTTCCTTGTTATTTTATGTTTTTTGTAGGTTGATGATCATGAGAAGTCACAAAATCAATGAAAAAAGCAAAAACAGAATGAAAAGCAGAAGGAAAAACAGCACACCCTGGAGGAGAGCGTACTGGCGTTTAAACGCCAGTAAGGCTAGCTATTGGGCGTTTAACGCCCAGTCTGGCACCATTCTGGGCGTTTAACGCCAGAAAGGGGCACCAGACTGGCGTTAAACACCAGAAAAGGGCAAGAAGCTGGCGTTAAATGCTAGAAATGGGCACCAGCCCGGCGTTTAACGCCAGAAATGGCTAAAAACGTAATTTTTCATGCCATTTGGTGCAGGGATGACTTTTCCTTGACACCTCAGGATCTGTGGACCCCACAGGATCCCCACCTACCCTACCACTCTCTCTCTTCTTCCCCATCCACCAATCACCTCAACACCTCTTCCCCAAAAACCCTTCACCTATCAAATCCCTTCTTTCTCTTCACCACTCACATCCATCCTTCATAAAACCCCACTTACCTCACCATTCAAATTCAAACCACTTTCCCACCCAAACCCACCCTCAATTGACCGAACCCTACCCTTCCCCCACTCCTATATATACCCCCCTTCACTCCTTCATTTTCACACAACCTAAACACCACTTCTTCCCCTCCTTGGCCGAAAACAAAAGCCATTCCCATATCCTTCATTTCTTCTACTTCTACTCTCTTCTTTCTTAATTTGCTCGAGGACGAGCAAACCTTTTAAGTTTGGTGTGGTAAAAGCATTGCTTTTTGTTTTTCCATAACCATTTATGGCATCCAACGCCGGAGAAACCTCTAGAAAGAGGAAAGGGAAGGCAAAAGCTTCCACCTCCGAGTCATGGGAGATGGAAAGATTCATCTCAAGGGAGCATCAAGACCACTTCTATGAAGTTGTGGCCTTGAAGAAGGTGATCCCTGAGGTCCCTTTTTCACTCAAAAAGAGTGAATATCCGGAGATCCGACATGAGATCCGAAGAAGAGGTTGGGAAGTTCTTACCAACCCCATTCAACAAGTCGGAATCTTAATGGTTCAAGAGTTCTATGCCAATGCATGGATCA
>NC_029781.3:73576708-73576992 GCF_000817695.3 Arachis duranensis
CAACAATCTCTGTGGGATCGACCCTTACTCACGTAAGGTTTATTACTTGGACGACCCAGTACACTTGCTGGTTAGTTGTGCGAAGTTGTAGTGATCACAATTTCGTCCACCACCTTCTTACTCCTTTCCAAGGCAAGCTGCATGTAGGGCATCACCGTTGTCAATGGCTACATCCCATCCTCTCAGTGAAAATGTTCCTATGATCTGTCACAGCACGGCTAATCATCTGTCGGTTCTCAATCAGGTTGGAATAGAATCCCTTGATTCTTTTGCGTTTGTCATCA
>NC_029781.3:73577029-73577341 GCF_000817695.3 Arachis duranensis
AACAATCGCGAGTTTGAAGCTCGTCATAGTCATTCAATCCCTGAATCCTACTCGGAATACCACAGACAAGGTTTAGACTTTCCGGACTCTCATGAATGCCGCCATCTATCTAGCTTATACCACGAAGATTCTGTTGGGGAATCTAAGTGATATGCGCCCGGTCTAGAGTAGAACGGAAGTGGTTGTCAGTCATGCGCGTTCATAGGTGAGAATGATGATGAGTGTCACGGATCATCACATTCATCAGGTTGAAGTGCAACGTATATCTTGGAATAAGAATAAAAGAGAATTGAATAAAAAGTAATAGTAATT
>NC_029781.3:73577547-73577724 GCF_000817695.3 Arachis duranensis
CGAATAAAGTATGGACTATTATATATTGCTGGAAAGCTCTGGATGTCTACTTTCCAACACCGTTAAGAGTGCGCCAAATGAAGTTCTGTAGCTCCGGAAAATCCATTTCGAGTGTAGGGAGGTCAGATTCCAACAGCATCAGCAGTCCTTTTGTCAGCCTTTTTCAGAGTTTTGCTC
>NC_029781.3:73577736-73598572 GCF_000817695.3 Arachis duranensis
TTGCTCAAGTCCCTCAATTTCAGCCAGAAATTACCTGAAATCACAGAAAAACACACAAACTCATAGTAAAGTCCAGAAATGTGAATTTAACATAAAAACTAATGAAAACATCCCTAAAAGTAGCTTGAACTTACTAAAAACTACCTAAAAACAATGCCAAAAAGCGTATAAATTATCTGCTCATCAGTAACTGTATCCTATCTTTATTCCTTCGTGTATACTATAATTTCTTAATACAGTTAAATCCACCTGACTGGGATTTACAAGATGACTATAGCTTGCTTCATACCAACAATCTCTGTGGGATCGACCCTTACTCACGTAAGGTATTACTTGGACGACCCAGTACACTTGCTGGTTAGTTGTGCGGAGTTGTGACAAAGTGTGATTCACGTTTGAGAGCACCAAGCCTTTGGAGCCATTATTGATGATCACAATTTCGTCCACCACCAAACAATATTCATGTGGTGAATAAATCATTATAAACTTTCAATAATCAAGAATAGTATTTCTCCATGCAAAAGAAGTCCATTGAATAGAGTAACAATCAAGTTCAAAGCCCTAGTTATACTATCCACTAAACTGAATAAAAAAAGAACAAATTTCATTCAATGCCCTACGACCCTAGTTATATTGTAAAACCTGGTTAATTAATGATTAATTAACCCATAAATGAGAATTTATTCTAAAAAAGCAAAAAATGTGACTTTTATAGCTTAATATGATAGACGAGATTGAAACGAGAATTTCGATACTAATTTTATAGAAATCAGGCCAACCAGACCCATATTGGGCCCTTGGCCCAACCAAACTAAACCTAAAACCATTATTTCAGCACTCTCTTTCCTCCCTTAAACCTCAAACACGCTAGAAATTACAAAGAATGGGGGAAGAACACTCTTCCAAAGTTCTAACCCTTGTTTGATATTCAAACCACCATAAATTTTAATCCGAAGTTCCGATTTCCGCACCGTTTGCGGTCACGCACTCACCGTGAAGAGCTCTAAAAAACCCACTAGTTTGTTCTTGAGGTAAGCCACGATTTTAGTTCAGTTCCTCAACCCTTAAATTCGAATTTTTGGGTGAAAAGTATTGAGATTTTGGGCTCTTGGATGTTATAGGATCCAACTAGCTTGAAGGAGAAGATTAATCTTATCTCCTTAATCCTTGGGTGTGGTAAGATTCTCAACCCTAGTGGCATTTGTTGGTTTATGATGCTTGGGTATTGAATTGTTGTGTTTGGGTATGATAATTGTGGCTTAGGTAGTGTATATGTTAATATTGAAGCTTGATTGAGATTTTGGAAAGTTTGGAAAGGGGCCTTGGTATGCTAAAAATCTGTTCTTTGGAGGTGTTGAGACCTTAAGAGCTTGTGGAAAAGTGATTTAGAGGTACTCCGGGTTAGGCAGGAAAATCGGCTAAGGTATGGTCTCGGTTTCCCATATCTAAAATGTAATGTGGTGTGAAAACTTAGGCTAGAGGCCCTAAGATAGGGATTAAATTGTTGATGTTGTTGAATGGTTGAGACATATTGTGTGGTCATATATGTGATTATGAATATTGATGTTTTGATGGTATGATGCATGAGAGATATGCATGTCTTGATATACGTTTGATGATGGGTTGATGATGAATTATGAGTCAAACCATATTGATGGTGAGGATGATATTGATTGTATGTAATAATAGTTGATTGGGAATGGTGTTGTTGGAATTTGGGATGAGGAAGAGTATATGACATGTTAATATGCTTACAATTGAGTTATTTGATTGAGGTGAGATAAAATGGTGGAATGGTGATGTGTTAATTTAATAAAAATGTTAATGTATGAGTTGAGGAGGCTTGAGGTTGATTTTTGGTATGTTTTGGTTGATTTTAAAAAGGGCTAGAAATGGTTTGTTTTGAAAATGGCACTTTGTAGTTTTGTATGAAAATGTGGTTTTTGGGCATACTTTGACGGAGTATAACTTGGACTCCGAATCCTCGATTTATGCCAAACTTATTTAAAAATGAAATTGGATCTGGGATGTGTATGCCGTTCGAAGAACGGGTGAAAAATGATTTGAAACGGAGAAGTTATGCCCGTCGGAAGATTGGGGTTTGAAATTGTAAATTCTGCAGCTTTTAACTTAGAAAAATTTTTGGCAGAACGCACTCCCACGTGTAAGCATGGCCAACGCGTACGCATCGATGGGCTGATTCAATTTCCCAGCCAAATTCCTGAGAGTTGTGTGAGAATTGTGCTGGCTTTGTGCGTGGGGCACAAAATGCACCGATGCGTACGCGTGGCTGACGCGCGGGCGTCACTTGGCTTTTCTCCCATCCATGTGTGTGCATGGGCGACGCATACGCATCGTTGTATTTTTGGCTTTCCACGCATGCGCTTGGGCGACGCACGCGTGAGCCGGTTTTCACCCCGAAGTTGATTTTTGAGTTTTCAAAGCCAAATTTGATACTTCTAAACCTCCGATCTCACCCCTTATGTCATAAATCTTTATGATATGCCTAGCAATGGAAAAGGAGCTAGGGAATGTGGTAACTTATGAATAAAGAAAAGGAAGAACTAATGATCAATGATGATCATAGATGATTGTATGAGATATGGAGGAGGGCGGTGGAAGTGCTTTATATGCCATTAGCCGAAGGGCTGTAATTGTTAATAAATTGGCTAATTATGGATTGAATTATGAGCTGGATGGCAGAGTTATTGCCGAATTACGGCGGAGCCATTAATGAATTATGGCTGAGTATGATTGCATATATCTTATTGAATGAAATGTGAATGTTGCACTTCCACTATCTGAGATATGAGTTTCCCTGGGTGATAGCAGTGGCTAGCCATCATGTGCTTCAGGTGGAGACTTGATACTCTGCTAATCCTATGTCATAAGTCTGGCCGGACACTGTGAAAGTTCCAGATGAGCTTGCCCCCGTGAATATATGATGAGTGGATATTTTATACGCTTTTTGGGGATAATTTCATATAGATTTTAGTATGTTTTAGTTAGTTTTTAGTATTTTTTATTAGTTTTTAGGCAAAATTCATATTTCTAGATTTTACTATGAGTTTGTGTGTTTTTTTGTGATTTAAGGTATTTTCTGGCTGAAATTGAGGGAGTTGAGCAAAAATCTAATTCATGCTGAAAAAGGACTGCTGATGTTGTTGGATTCTGACCTCCCTGCACTCGGAATAGATTTTTTGGAGCTAAATGAGTCCAATTGGTGCGCATTCAATTAGGTTGGAAAGTAGATATCCAGGGCTTTCCAGCAATATATAATAGTCCATACTTTGCGCGAAGATAAATGATGTAAACTAGTGTTTAACGCCAGTTCTATGTTGTATTCTGGCGTTAAACACCAGAAACAGGTTGCAAGTTGGAGTTAAACGCCAGAAACAGGTTACAACCTGATGTTTAACTCCAGAAACAGCCCAAACACGTGAGAAGCTCAAGTCCCAGCCCCAGCACACACCAAGTGGGCCCCAAAAGTAAATTTCTGCACTATCTATCTTAGTTTACTAATTTTCTGTAAACCTAGGTTACTAGTTTAGTATTTAAACAACTTTTAGAGACTTATTTTGTATCTCATGACATTTTTAGATCTGAACTTTGTACTTTTTGACGGCATGAGTCTCTAAACTCCATTGTTGAGGGTGAGGAGTTCTGCAGCGTCTCGATGAATTAATGAAATTATTTCTGTTCTCTATTCAAACACGCTTGTTTCTCTTTAAGATGTTCATTCGTACTTAACCATGATGAAGGTAATGATCGGTGACACTCATCACCATTCTTAATCTATGAACACGTGCCTGACAACCACCTCTGTTCTACCTTTGATTGAATGAATATCTTTTGGATTCCTTAATCAGAATCTTCGTAGTATAAGCTAGAATCCATTGGCAGCATCCTTGAGAATCCAGAAAGTCTAAACCTTGTCTGTGGTATTCTGAGTAGGATTCAGGGATTGGATAACTGTGACGAGCTTCAAACTCGCGAGTGTTGGGCATAATGACAGATGCAAAAGGATCAATGGATCGTATTCTGGCATGATCAAGAACCGACAGATGATTAGCCGTGCAGTGACAGCGCATTTGGACCATTTTCACTGAGAGGACGGATGGTAGCCATTGACAACGGTAATCCACCAACACACAGCTTACCATAGGAGGAACCTTGCGTGCGTGAAGAAGAAGACAGGGGAAAAGCAGAGATTCAGAAGACAAAGCATCTCCAAAACTCCAACACATTCTCCATTACTGCGTAACAATTACTTATTTTATGCTCTTTCACTTTTTACAATTGAAACTAAAGAACCCTATTGGTATCCTGACTAAGAATAATAAGATAACCATAGTTCACTTCAAGCCAACAATCTCCGTGGGATTCGACCCTTACTCACGTAAGGTATTACTTGGACGACCCAGTGCACTTGCTGGTTAGTTGTGCAGAATTACATAGTGTGAGTGTAATTTTTGTGCACCAATATACACTAGTGAGAGTGTTGGATATGAATTATGACTTATGTTGAGTATAACTTGAGTTGGGGATGCACGACAGAGGGACAATCCAATGGTTAGCTACCAGGACTTGTCGGGTTGGCTTTATAACCGACAGATGAGACTCATCAGCCATTAGGACAGGCATGCATCATATGCATATTATGTGAATTGTTTGGAATTACCTAATTGACTGCATATTACTTGCTAATTGTCTAAATGTCATATCTGCTTCCTATTTGTATATCTCCTTGTCTGATATAATTGTGTTTGCCATATTATATTAGTGCTGGCGGTTAGGAGGTCAGAAGGATTTGGAAAGGAAAGTATTAATTAGACTGAAGATCTTTAGTTAGTTGCCATTTATGATTTAGTCTATTTATAAGCTTTGATTTATCTGTTGGAAGTTCTAGGATTGCCTTTGGCTTTTCCAGGACATTACATGTTAGATATGTGGGCATTGTTACCATACTGAGAACCTTCGGTTCTCACCCATGCGGATTTTGTGGTTTTCAGATGCAGGACGTGAGGCTTTTCGCTGAGGCATGCTGGAGGGTTCTGGATTAGCGAAGATCCTTAGTTCTCGGGACTCTATTTTGGTTTTATGTTTTTGCTTAGATACTTATTATCTCTACTAAATAATACATACTGTGTTGACTCCTCTTAGAGGTTGTCTTGGAGAACAGGTTTCTGTATTTTTGTCCTTTGGGTTTCCTTCGGGTTCCTTACTTTATATATATGTATATACTTTTATGCTTGGATCGGTTATCTTCGCAACCGGATTTTGAGTTTTTGATATTTGTATTTTTGGCACTCCATTGTATATATATTATTACGTTGGCTTATCCCTTATCCATTACGTTATGTTATCGATCGAAGTGTTGCGCTTTTCAACGTTTGATTTTGTTTTACCCCGTTTTTCATCAAAAGCTCCTAGCTAGTTATAAACGTTGTTTCCACTACTACGTATACTAAATTTTAATTTTGAGGTCATAATGCCTTGCCATCTCTGTTTTATGACTTAAGTATAAGACTCTATATGATAGGGTATTACATACACGGTAAAAATGCAATTAGAATAACCCTAAACCATGAACACACTAAATATTCAAGTGAATAAAAATCACCAAGCCCACCGAACCGAACAACATTCATGTAGTGAATAAATCATTATAAACTTTCAATTATCAAGAATAGTATTTCTCCATGCAAAAGAAGTCCACTGAACAGAGTAACAATCAAGCTCAAAGCCCTATTTATACTATCCACTGAACTGAAAGTCAACTGAACAGAGTAACGATCATGTTCAAAGTCCTAGTTACACCATCCACTGAATTGAATGAAAATAAGAAGAAATTTCATTCAAAGCCTTAATTACACTATAAAAATGTAATCAAAATACATCGATATACTAAACGAAGCAAATCAATCTAACAATCTTAAAATGCAACTAGGAAAAATGCTACGTTGCAAGATTTCAAATGAACAATAGTTTTTCTCATACCTTTGTCACTCTCTGTTGCTATTTTTGTTTGTTTTTGCTTGTTCCTTGTGAAATCTTCTCGCGATTCTTCTCCACTAGTGGTTTTTGCAGAGAACGTGAGTGAAGTTTGAGTGATTTTGAGAGATATTCGAAGAGAATGAGCGGTTTCATGTAGTGGTTTTGTGTTGAAGAAGAAGTAACATTTTTTCTTAATGAAGTGTGAATGAAGTAACGAGAAATTTTGTGTGTCTTTGGCGCGTGGAAACATGCTTCATTAATGCGTGTGAGTGAATTTGGGTTTGGGTCAACTTGGATAACTTGGATACACATTTTACATAGATGTGTAGCATGACCTTATGCAGTATTACTTTTAATTGCAAAATATAAAATAATTAAATTATTTTATATTACATAAAAAATAAGATGTTTTTGTTAACAAAATTAAAAAAATTGTTGCTGCTAATTTTTTTAAAATTTATTATTGTTGTTGTTGTTGTTGTTGTTGTTGTTGTTGTTGTTGTTGTAATGGATGGAATTGGAATCGGAATCAGAATGAGAGTGGAATCGCTTGCAAGGGCAGAGAAAGAAACAAAGATCAGAATCGTCGACGTCAAACTCTTTCTATCGTTTATGCAGATTTGGTAGAGAGCTTCACTAGAGTGGAACACTAAAAGAAAATCATTGGATACCGTTAAATTTCAAAATTTTTTTAATTTATTTATAAATTTAATATATGATTTTAAATATTTAAATTTAATCATTTCTAAACTAACAAAATTTAAAGTGCAATCCATTATTTTGATGATGGCTGATAATTTAGGGTAACAATCAAAATCTTAATTAACAAATCATATGGTTAAAAATCTTAATTCAAATTCATACATCACATGTTTATTATATTCTACACACATTCAAATACCAAACATTCTTAAAATAACAAAACATATCCAAATACTAAAAATATTAATGACAATCTAAAAACATAATCTCATGATTTTTTTCTATACAGTTTCCATTATAATACATAATCAAAAAAGAAAAATATACAGAGTGCTGGTAAGGAACAAGTTTTCTGTGATAAATATAGAAGATGAAAATTAGACCAAACTAGAAATTTGAACAAAAATTTTTATCTTACCACTCTTATCTTGTTGGAAGTAAAAAACTCTTGAACATAGTTGCTTTTCGTTGAATTGATACCACCATGATACCACTCTAATCATATTAATTTCATACTGCAACAAGAAAAGAGATAATTGATTCGCAACAAAAAAAATCATAACATCTCTAATAAAAAAGACAAACTGATGTAATTAATTATCTTTTATATGAACAATTAGAAACAACAAGCAATACTACACATTTTCAATACTGAATAAAAGAAGGAATAATTTACAATTGAAAAATGAGTTCAAGACATTCATAATATTTCGAATTTAAAAGTTGGAGTAAAACAATCTGTATACACACATGAAATTTGTAACGATGAAGATGGCTCTCCTTTTAGACGATGATGAAGAGAGACGAAGAAGACGGTGACGAAGACAGCGACGCTAACGCAAAGAAGGCGGCAACGCTGACGCGACAAAGACGATGAGGGGAGCGGGACAGCGAGGGGAGAGAAGGGTGGTGGATGGCGGACGACGGTGAGAAGAGAGATGGACTGGAAAGAATTACTGCCTTAGGGTTTCATCAGATGAAACTAGAAAGAATTGAAGAAGATAGGGAGTGACGGCTAGGGTTAGGTGAATCTCTCTCACACACACACACACACGAAGGGTCAATTTTACTTCCGATAATTCACAGCCTGTGATCAAAACAACATGTTTCATTTAATTACCGTACCATCAGATTTTTTTGACCTTAAATCTGACGGTAATGATCATGCCAATTTTTTCTCCAATTATTACAGGTAAATTTATCATCAAAAAATCAAATTCGACGGTAATTTTTTTACCCGACAAATTTATTGTCAAATCTACTGGTAAACTCGCTGCGTGCTAATGTCTGATACTTAATTCGATTATATTCAACGTTTTTTTGTAGAGAAATATAGAAAAATAGAGTAATAAAAACGATGGCAACATCACAACAATAGTAGCTAATGTCAGAAACCATGAAAATTCGACCATCAAATATCTCCCCAAAGCATGACCAAAATCGTTGATTCATGCTTCCCCGATTGCAATCTTCTCTTCTCCCATGGAAAATCTGATTCCATGGATTTGGAGAAAAATTATTTTTGAATTTCTCATGAATTTTTTATTATTTTAATTAGATTTTAGATTTAGATATAAACCAGCTTGAACTAGTTTTAAATCAATTTAAATGGTTCATATATTATATTTGAATTTTTTTATGAGATTAGGAAAAGTGAAGATACCGAGAGGTTGAAGACGATGATGTTAAAAATATTTTAGAAATTTAATGTGTTTTAGAAAATTAACAATGAAAAAAGATTATTTATTTAATTATTCAAAAGTTATATATAAACAATAATTATACTTGATTATATAAGTATGCTTTGTGGATATAATATTTTGAATAAATGCATATTTACAAATATTTAGATAAAACAATTGTATTATACATCTTGAACAAAATTAACTACAACAATATTTTTAATTTTTTTAAGGGTTAAGTACGATTTTAGTCCCTAATGTAGAGGCCAAAAATTTATTTTGTTTTCGACCTTTTTTTCACTACAAAATGGTTCCAAAGGTTTCAGTTTGTTTTGAAATCGTCCTTCAGATGAAAATACGCTTCCCCTTCTTCTCCAAAATCAACCAGAAACAAAAGCAGAGCCTAAAGCTAAACTTGAAGCGGAAGAACAACAGAAGGAACAACAATAACACAACAACAACCAGACAAAAGAAGAACAACAACAACAATGGATCATATATACATTTAACCATTAACAGAAATTCAATAACCTAAGCTAATCCTATCAAACCTAAGCTAATTCAACAACAACAACAACAATTCATTAGCAGCAACTTTCAGCAATTCAACCTAAGCTAATTCTATCATACACTTAAAATCAACTAACAGAAAATCAAAATCCAGCTAAACTAATCCAGAATCAAATCAAGGAACTAACACTAATAAAAAAATAGAAATTGAAAGCCAAATGGTAATCTGGATTATGAAATGGAAAATAGAAAATAGGGGACAGGGGAGGCAGTAGTGGAGCGCCGGCGATTTGGGCATGACGGAAAGGGGCTGGAGGGAGGGGAACGGGCAGTGGTAGCTCTGGTTCCTTCTGTGACAAGGATTGAGGGAGGCAGGGGCGAGATGGCGCGAACGGACAGTGGAAAAGAAGGGCTCCACGTTGCTGTGCGGTGGTGAAGCAGGGGAGGCTCGCTGGCGGTGAGCTATGGTTCGAGCAGGTCTGAGACAAGGAAGGAGAGAAGGAGGGGAGAGGGTCGCGGTTGCTCTGGGATAAGCACGAAGGGGAGAAGAGCAGCGGTGGTGGCCCTTCCCCTTCTCCTTCCCCCTCTTTTGAACCAACTCCCCCCTCCCAACATGCGTGATTCCCTTTCCCGTTTCCTCTTTATTCAACGTTTTGTGTTTTTTTTAGTTAGGGGTATTTTCGGATTAAAAATAAAAATTTTGGTAAAAAAGACAATTTTAAAATAAACTGAAACTTTCGGAATTATTTTATAGCGAAAAAAAGGTCAGGGACGAAATAAATTTTTGAACTCTACGTTAAGGACCAAAATCGTATTTAACCATTTTTTAATAAAAAATTGATTCTGGGGGAAAGAAAATTTTCTGGAAGGCGGGTCTGCTCTTGTAGGACCCGCCCCAGGCACAGAGTATATAGGGGGAGGGCCCTACCCCTCCTCCAAGGTACGTCACGATTCCTTTACTTTACTGCCAGCTTGTACGGATTCTGAATTGGACGTCGAAGTCCTATTTGCAGGCGCCTCCCCCCCTCACCACTACAACAACTCGGGAGGTTGCGAAGCTCTAACCTTCCGCCTTTCAACACGAACTCAGGAGGTTTGCTCACTCACCAATGCACTTTGCCTATCCGACCCATTTAATACCCGGCTAACCAGATAATACGTATGCATTAATATGTTTTATATTTATAAATTTATCAATATTTTTTTATAACATTCTTTTATTTTTATTTAATAAAATCTAATAGTTAATAAAAAGCGGTCCATAATGCGCATAAAATTGCTAAATTTGTTTTAGACACGTGTAATAATATTTAATGATTGTATTTGTATAGCTATTTAGTGATCAATAAAAAATGTATGGCTATTTAGTGATTAATAGTATCATATATTATTGTCTTAATACACTTTAATTTTTTATTAATCTGAGTAATTGTCCTAATAATCACATCATAGTATCAGCATAAAATAAAACGTGGTACGTGTGTATTTTTATTAAAAGAGGCAGAAATTCATTAATAAAATTTATATTTTGTTAACAAAATATAAATTTTTGTGTACACTTAATTACTCATTAAATTATGGATTATGCTGGATAATTAATTATTTTTTTAAATAATATAAATAATTACTAATTAATAATATTTGAATAATGTGAATTAATAAAGTTAAAAGAGTAAATTGATCTTAAATTTAATTAAGAGCATTAAATTATAGTGTAGTGTAATTAGTGGTTGTTCATGTTGTTTAAGATAGTTATTGTTTACTTAGCATTCTCCAATAAAAATATATTACACTTTCAAATTATCCACTTAAATTTTAATATTAGAATAACTATCCGTATACCTAATAAAATAAATATCCGATATATCTATTATTCATATTATTTAACATTTTCATTATCTACCTATACTTTCTCTTAAATTGTTTGTGTGTGATATTATTACTGTATAATTCTTTATGTGTATATTTGTTCATTCAAAAGCATATTTTCGTGTATATTTATTCATCTATCAAGCTGCTTGAATTAAAATAAATAAAAAAAACAACGAACTCTCCACGCGCGTAGTACCGAATCAATTCATTATGCATAACCAGGTCACATGCACTGTCCAATTCATTAGTCATATTCTTTTGAGAGGATGAAAAACAGAATTGGGTGAAAAATACTTTTTTTATTAAATATATATATATATAAAATATGATATTTTTTTGTGGTTTTTTCTATTGTCAAATAAACAATTTTTATTTTTTTATTTAAAGATACAATAAATCAATGTCTTAAATAAGTTATTGACTTCCGAAATTTCAGAATCATCAATGTTCCTATTTTTCTTATTATACTAAAAATTCATGATTGAATCCAGCTGAAGTTCTATTAAAAGAATAAAAGTATTTTAACAAGATTTTTTTTTCTACTATATATCAATAGGTTTGGATTTAAATTTGGGTTAAATTATCAAAATAATAACTAACCAGGCATGTTCATAGATCTCGATAATAAGTTAATAACATCAAAATATATGATGAAACAAACATTAGATTAAACAAAATGTGATATAAAAATAGTAGGGTTACGCTGTACTTCGATATAGTTGGGACATGCTTAAGCTAGACCCAAACATAACCCAATTTTTTAGTTGTTATAATTATTATAAAATCATTCAAAAATTAAAAAAAAATCATAAAAAATATTATGTTAATATAAAAAATAGCTACTCGACCATATAAATAAAATTTTATGTTAAGAATATATATTAAGGTGGAGTCTATAGTACTTATAATAAAATTTAAAGAAAAATCTTAAACGGTCATAACAATTATTCTAAAAGACAACAAAATTTTCAATAAAAAAAAATATTTTTTGGTCCTTGATCTTTATTTTTATGAGACTGATTAATTTTTGTGTCAATATTTTTTATTGGTATTAATAGAATAAGTCTACATGACATGTTAAATTATTGATTTATTCATTAAGAACTAATTAGGATTAACAAATTTTTTTGTTGTTGGAAGTCTCGTTGTCTTTTAAGGATAATTATCAAGGCCGTTTAGTTTTTATTTTTATTTTTTATTTTTTTAAATATATTAGCTAAATTTATTGTGTAAAACTAAGAAATATTAGTGATTTTTAAATTATTTTTACTTATAAAAATTAAATAAAAAATATATTAGTGATTAACGTGTCACATAAATATTATTTTAAAAAAGATCATTAAGAGAGAGACTAAACAATCCCACAAAATTAAATATCAAAAGCTAAAAAAATATTTTTTTTAATTTAAAAACTTCGTAGTTTTTCAAAAAAAATTATCAGAGAGAACTAAATTGGATAATCACTCTAAAATTTTATATTAATAATACTATCAACCACAACCACCTTAAAGAGTGGGACAAAAATATGATGATGAAACGAGTTTGTAGTAATTGTTGAAAAGAGATAATGGTTGTGCAATCAAAACAAAATTAAGAAAATTTTAAACATAAATCATACGAGATAAATGTCATCAGAAATATGAGAGAGAGAGAGTATCTCAAAGAAGATTTAATTGACTACAAGTCTACGATAATTGCAACAGAAGCAAAATATTATGCAGAGACCAAAGAAATTTTAAATAAAACTAAAAAATTACAAGAATATTTACAAAGAAGAACTAAAGACCAAGCGATGATCCAAATTTAAAGATTTTGTTTATGAAAGTTTACAAATCAATAAATGAAAAAAGAGACGATTAGTATTACTATTTTAAAGATTAAGATGAAGATTATCAAAATAATTAATTCTACAAACTTTATTTAAAGAAGACAAATTGGTAATTAAATCATGAAAAATGATCATGCTACTTTTAAATTAATAACATCACTCTTTTTTATCATAAAAAAAAACATCACTCTTTTTTTAATTATATTTTTTTATTTTCTTTTAAAATTATCTACAATCCTTACATATATGACAAAAAAGTATGAGCAAAAGTTGATACGATAAATAAAGATTACGAATAATTTTGAAAAGAAGACAAAAAAAATATAATTAAAAAGGCGAGGCGTTTCAATTTGAGAGCGGCATTTTCATTTTTCATAAATCAATATTGTTTTTTTATTGTTAAGGATGTGTATGAGTTAAATCTCAATTTGTTTCTTAAAATTTAGTTTGATGTTCAAAATTACTTCTATAATTTCATTGATCCTGATTAAAACTTCTAAATTTATAATCGTAGCTGATTTATCATGCAATCATCTCTGTCACTAAAATATTGATCTGGCGCAATTGCATAATATGGTAGACATTACTTAAACGACGGCACATTAGTTTTGTATCCAAATTCTTTAAAAATCAGTGTAAGGATTTTTTTTGATGTTTTACAATTTATAATCGTCATAGTGAAAAAAAGAGAGTTTTAATCCATAAAGTTTGCTATATATTAATTAGACAAATGTACGTGATTAAACATTATCTAAGTAGTTGTTTGGAGGGTTAAGTGTGATTTTAGTCCCTAATGTAGAGGTCGAAAATTTATTTCATCCCCAACCTTTTTTTTGCTATAAAATAGTCCCAAAGGTTTAACTTAGTTTTAAAATCGTCCTTCGAATGAAAATACTCCTCCCTCCCCTCTTCTTCCTCAACACCCCTCTTCTCCTCAACATTAACCAGAAGTAGAAGCAGAGGTACAAACGCAGAAACAAAAGCAGGCAACAATGGATAACAATCAGCAAAACAACAACAACAATAACAATGGATAATGCAATTAGAGCGACAATAAAAACAAAACCAGAAATAGAAACAAAAACAGAAACAGCTGAAACAGAAGCAACCAAAGCATCAACAACAACAATGGAATAAAAGGAATAAACAAAAGCTACCAGAAGCATCAACAACAACAACAACAATATAATCTTTTAAATTTGAAAAATTAAAGAAAAAAGAATAAAAAATTGAAACAGAGAGAAAGAGTTGCGGCGGTGGTGGTGGAGGAGGGGTTGCGGCGGTGAACGACGATGCGGTGTTGGTGGGCTACAAATTGCCACGAGAAGGGCGCTCTGGTGGTCGGTGGCGCTGTGGAGAGCTTCATTCCTCTCTTCTCTTTCTCTCTCCCATTGCTCTCTCATCTCTTGCCATTAGTGTAAGGAGTAGTAGCGGATTACAGGCGATAGAACGGCGATGCGACTGTATAGTAGTGTGGCGGTATGGCGATGCGGTGGTACGGCTTCCCTTCCTTCCCCCTCCCCCAGCCTGTTTCTCGTTCCCCACCCCCTTTCTTTCTCTCCCCCTTCCTTGTATCCCTTTCTTTCTTTTTTTATTTATTTATTTTATAAAAAAATAAAATTGGTAAAAATGATGATTTTAAAACAAACTGAAACCTTTAAGACCATTTTGTAGCTAAAAAAAGGGTCGAAGACGAAATAAATTTTCAACCTCTATGTTGGAGACCAAAATCGTACTTAACCCTTGTATGAAAGAAGAACAAGAGATTGCCAACACATGTTTAAAGTGCATGTCATAATTAATTAATTATTAATATTTTTATTCGTAATGTAGTAATTACGGAAATATAACTCTTTTAAAATTATATCAGTTTTATCCTGACATTATAGATTATGATACAAAAAATTTATAAAATCAAACTACATTTACAAAAAGATCGTACGGGATAAAAATCTCTGTCGACTAAGAAGACCAAGATCTTCATAGATAAAAAATCAAATAATAAGATTTTTAGTTATTATTTTCATGTGAAAGAGTTTAATTTATTACTAATAATTAATTTTAATATTTGTTATCTAAAATTTGAAACTATTTAACTTATATACTTTTGATTAGGTGTTACGTCTGTTGCACAAATAAAAAATAATTAATTTTTATACTTCCTATTTAAAAATAATATTTTTTATTTTTATGTATATAATGTTGGAATAAATTATTTTATAGTCAATATCATCTATATTGAAACACCAAAAAATGATATATGTTTTTTGGTGACTAAAATATTATATATATCATAGTGCAGAAGTGTATCTTTACTCAAAAAATAAAAAATAGAAATAAATGAAAAAAGTTGTCTCAGTCTTCCTCAATCAAAACCTTCTGTATCCCTAATAAGGTAGCTGCATTGCAACTTCTCTGATGGAAAAAAAGTTGCTGAGACAACTTTGATATATTGAGAACCTGAAAGCCTGAAGTCACTATTTATATTTGAACATGGCACCCATCCCAAATAAAAATAGTATCTATAGTCCAAAAGATAATATATCTAAAGTCCAAAAATTAATATCTGATTTTATTCTCATTTATTTCTAAATCAAAAGTAATTATGTCTTATTCTATTTAGCTTTTATAATAATAAACAAGACCACTAGTATATAAGTAGTCATTTAATTTGAAATAGTATAATTTGTGATTATAATCAATATATGTATTTCTCACAAACAAATTAGGAAATTAAATAATTTCTTAACATATAAAAATATAATTAGATATTAGCATAAAAAAATTATGTTGATAGTTATAAAATTAACTCAAAATCAATTTCTTTAGATAATTGAATCTTGATTTTAACTTTTAATCATAATATTAATATTCTCTCTAAATTATATTTAATAAACATTTGAAAGAAAAGAAATGAAAATATAGATTAAAAAGATAAGTAGGTAAAATTTAAAACTAAAGAAAAAAATTAGAAAAAAATATGAAAGAGAGATAGATGAAAGAATTTGGGAAGAGAGTTTATTAATTTTGGAGAGAAATATTTTCTCTCAATTTTAATAAGAGAATGTCATGTGACATATTTGGTTATTAAATTAGATAATAATATATAAATATATAATAAATTATATATAGAGTAAGAATGGTAGAGAGAAATTAAAAAAGGGGGAGAGGTATATGAAAGAATTTAAGAAGGAAGTTTATTAATTTTGGAGGAAAATATTTTCTTTCGGGTTTAATAAGAGTGTCATGTAACATATTTTGTTATTAAATTAGATAATATAATATAATATATAATATAGCTATATTTTCAATTTCAATATTTTAATTTTGATTTTAATACAATTAAAGAATGTCATATTGCACATTTTAATTGTTAAATTTGTAATTAGTCATTGATAATGATATTTAAAAGAGATAGAGTGGATGAAAGAATGAGAGAGATAAATAAAGGGAGAGAGAAGATGGGAGAATTCTTTAATTTTGGAAGAAAAGATTTGATTTCAATTACAATGAGAAAATGATATGTAGCATATTTTGGTTGTAAAATTAGTAGGGAAAATTGAAGAACTCTTTAATTTTGGAGGAAAAAAATTTGATTTTGATTGTAATGAAGGAGTGACATATAGCACATTTTGCTTATAAAATTAATAGAGAGGAGAGTAGAACTCTTTAATTTTTAAAAAAAGATTTGATTTCAATTGTAATGAAAAAATAATATGTACTAATATTTTAATTATAAAATTAAAAATATATAATAAAAAAGCAAGTTTTATTCTCATGAGGCTACCACCATCTCTTTATTGCGATGTCAATCTTACACCACTTATTTGTTTAAAACTAATGCTTATATAAAAGATAATATGTATATTATTGTTCTCTAAGTGAAGTTTATAAATTAATACGGAATTAGACTGAGCATTTCATTTTTTTTATTGCGAAAGTAATTAAGAATAGAGATATATATTAATATTGTGATTTTATTTCTTTTTTAATATATCATTATATTTTTTTTAAAGATAAATTTATTGATGCAATAAAATGAATTATCCATCTTAGACTTACATCAAAGATAAAATGAGTATTTTCAGACTAAATGAAAATTCTAAAAGATAACTCCTGAAGCAAGAGAAGAAACGTTTATAAAGAATAGAAAATAGGAAAGTGAAGAGTTGCTCGGTAAAAAAGTTGATCCTAGTATTTTGTCAATGGAGTTTCGTCGTTGCTTTCAGAGTTTTGAATCTTACAACAGTTACTACTCTTTGGGGAGAAATGATTATTGCTTCGAAAATTCTCAAATTTCTCATCTTTCATATTTGCTAAGTTAGTATTGCAGTCAAATGGATTTTCTTCTCTGCATGCATTCTTCTTCTGAGTTGTTCCTAGATTCATAACCACCATCTCCATGTTTCTGTTTCTTAACCTATCTAAGGAAGACTTGCTATTTTTCAGGTATTCTCTAATTCTAGACACTAACTGAGGCAGTACAGAGTTTATTCAACTATAGCATCGCAATGATTACAAAATGGACTCACCATTTGGATTCTAGAATGTAGCGTTTCTTTGACCGGTAGGTCTTCATGCATTACTTTTTAGAAAAAAATTTTGATTTTGGGCTGACATTTTAATTTCTAAACTAAACCCCAAATTTTCTTCCTTTTGCATTGTTCCGGTAAGAACTCAATTGGCGCATGGTAAAACTAAAAGGCCAAGGTATATCTAAAGGCAACCGAGTAGCTTCCATTATTCTCTTTATTCCCGATAATCATATATTCTTCTGCTTTAATGCTTGTCTTTATGATTGCGTGGGCAACAGTATGTGTGATATTGAGTTAATTAGCTCTTGACTAAAATTTTGATCTGGTAGGAATAGTTCAGAAACCTAAAGTAATTGTGTGAATCGTTGAGAAATTGAATTTCATTCGATTGCATTTACTTTAACCAATTGTCCTCTGTGATTTTTACTGAATATACCTTTTCAATCTTCTAAAATATGATTTTCTCCCAAATCTTTCTGTCCTCCATAACATTTTTTCCAACTCCAAGAGGGATTAATACGTGTTTTTGCACGTAAGAAACTTGAATATTTAAAATATTTGCTCTGATAGATCTGTGGATTAGGAAGTGAGGTTGAAAAATCAATCTCCATTCCTATTTTTCTAGCATAACAAAGTTAAAAGCCCTAAAATCTTTAAAATTCAAACTACCTTGACTCTTCGGTCTATAAGTAATCCACCAATTAATTCATTGCGACTTTCTCTCTATGTTCTTTTGACCCTAGAAAAATCGCATTGTTGTTTTTTAAATGTCTTCTAATAATGTCTCAGACAGTTTGAAACAACTCAATGTGTAAATAGGCATTGCATTTGTCACTAGTTAAAAGTAAAGCCCTCTTTCAGTGTGGCAATTTTTGTAGAACCTTGTCTTTAATAAAATTAAAAGTCTTTTTTTTGTTTTATTGACCACTACTGGCAGGCCTAAATATTTGTTTTGGTAGTCAATATTTAACACTCTTACTAATAGAATGTCATACTTCCAGATGTGCTACTCTAATACCGGAGGTATTACAACATCTCTCGTATATTTAGTAATAGGGTATGAGCCTTTATCTGTACGTCTATCGATGGTTCAGAAAAAACTAATTTTTTTAATAAAAACAAATGACACTTTTTCACGTACTTAATTATTAATAATACATTATAATAGCACATACAAAATCATACAAAATCTACTCCTTTGAGTAAAACTCTAATTAACAAGGTGAGGAAAAAATAAATTCTAACAACTCAACTCATAAACATTCTCTTCTATACTCCCGTGGCTCCGCACTAAACCTTCGCACTTGTAGTTGAAAAGGGTGAAAATAGGGGGGGTAAGAATTAGGGAGTTCTTAGTAGGGTTGGGAGTAGATAATTAAATTCGTATCATCATAGTTCAGTGATTCGCAGCTTGACACAGGGAGCCAAAACAATAACCAGTCATAAAAATTCAAATTAACAAGCAATGAAAATCACAAACACACTCAAACAATCACATATAATTCATAACACCGAACCAAATGCAAAATATATAAATAAGGATGATGTATGTCTATTCCTATCACAAGTAATGAGCTCACTTGTTGGTTTTGACCCGCACCTGACGTAATCCAACTCGCAAGTCAGATAAGGCATTCCAGCGACATAACCTTTGCAATTTCTATTTCTTGTAGGCGCTGATTCTCCAGTTGAAGTATGTCGAACATGACCTCTAAAAGTACTTGCATGTGCTAATTCTCCAACTAAAGTATGTGACCCCCTCTCTTGGAAGCCATTCACATATAAAGCTCATAGCTTGTTAACATTTATCCTTCGGCACCATAACCATACTTATCGTCACCCTCTCGTGACCTCCTCATAATTACTCGTGCCGATTTATCTTCTCTATTTTTTTAGACTTTTACTTATTTATCCTTAATATTTTAAACTATCTTTACACTATTCTCTCACTATCCACTAAGTATTGTAAGGTAAAATAATCATAAGGTTCTTTAATTAAGTCGGTGTTCTTTAAAACTTTTAAGATTACTCTATTTACTATTCTTTGTTTTATTCTTCATAATACATATAATAATAATATTTTTATAAAATAATATCTTTGATAAATAATAATTTACTCTAATGTAAATGAGTAATCTTAAACAAATATTTAAAATAATATTTATAATACTCTTAAAATTTATTTTATAAAACCTTATTCTCAAACTTCTATTAATTACTTTCTAAACTATGAACTTCTCAATATTTTATAGAATTATATTTAAACCTTCACTCTTTGTTTCATATTTATAAAAATAACCTGAACTTTTATAAAATATCCGTTTTATCCCTGAACTTTATTTTATTACCCAAATTATCCGAAAAATTTATATAGTTATAATATTAAACTTAATCTCTTTATAAAAATATATTTATATTCCCCAAAAATAATTTTTTGTGGCTATTTCTTCTCTTCACAAAGAACTGAAATCCTTCTTATTTTCTTTTCAAAATATACATTTAAATCTTAAACGGTTTTTGAGTTTTACGGTTACCAATTCTTCACAGTTTTTAATTTAATTTCTTGGGCATCAAATCTCACCAATTTTACTTGATCATCAACAATATTTCAACCCCAAATTTATTAAAAAATTTGGTTTTTGGCTGCACTTAAACAGACTGAACCTTAAATTTATCACAAATATCAATATATCACAAAAATTCAACATGAATTCAGTCAAATTCAATCAACAATCAATCACAACATCAATTCACTTATTCAATACCAATTTAACTAGTGAGAAACTACCAAAATCTTACCTTCGTATGAAATCAAAATAACGAAAACTTCAGAGAACCTTTTTGATCAAGCTGCTGAAAAAAAAAAGTCAGAAATCGTATGTGCCAATTGGCCAAACTCAAGAAAAAAGAGAGCAATGTCACAATCGTTTCTACTAAACAAAAGTGAAACCAACGTGTAGAAGAGGAAGATACAAACATTTTCATCAGATTAGATTTTTTATTGGAGTTACGAATTTAAATAAATCAAAGATGGAAGTGATGGAGATTTCACGATTTTCTCTCCCTCACTCTCGGTCACTTCTCTTTCTCTTATTTCCTCAAGTTCATTTGGTGATGAATAAATGAATAGTTAAAGGCAATTGGTGATAAGTTATGATTTGTGGTGTTTTAGGCATTATAGGTGTCATTGTTGTGTTGGGTCTTGGCTAAATGAATGGAGCTAATTAAATGATGATGATATTAAATGATGATTAAGGATGATTCGTGTGTGTGCACGCACGTGCGTGTCTGTGTGTGCGCGTGTGTGGGTTTCATTTTTTTCTTTTTTCTTTGAGTCTCGGCCAAATAAATGGAGCTAATCAAAGGATGATATTAAATAATAATTAAGAATGATTCATAATTAAGTGGTGTGTGTTTTTTTTCTTTTTTTTTTGGGTCTCGGCTGAATGAATGGAGCTAATCAAAGAATGATGATATTAAATGATGATTAAGAATGATTCATGATTAAATAATGTGTGTGCATGTGCATGTGCATGTGCGTATGTGTGCATGTATGCGTGCGTGCATTACAAATCACGTTTCATTTCATTTCTTTTTTCTTTGAGTCTCAGCCAAATGAATAGAGCTAATCAAAGGATGATGATATTAAATGATGATTAAAGATGATTCATATTTAAGTGATTAAGTGGCATTGATATATATATATATAT
>NC_029781.3:73598593-73630726 GCF_000817695.3 Arachis duranensis
CATGTTTCATTCTCTTTCATTTGAGAGCAAAATGGCTTCCACCAATTTTTTTCTTTTCTTTTGTTTTCCTTAAATCAATTATGTATTTTATTTTATTATAGCAAAATCGTATAACGATATTAGTTAATCCAAACTCAAATGGTAATAATAAATATAAAAATCAATTTCATTCGGTAATGAATGAATGAATAGTTAAAGGCAATTGGTGATAAGTTATGATTTGTGGTGTTTTAGGCATTATATGTGTCATTGGTTATGTGTATACGTGTGCGTACGCGTGCGTGTGTTATAAGTCACGTCTCATTTTTTTTTTTGGTTTTAGCCAAATGAATGGAACTAATTAAAGGATAATAAAATTAAATGATGATTAAAGATAATTCATGATTAAATGATTAATTGGCATTGGTTATATATGTATATATAGCCATGCTTTATTTTCTTTCTTTTGCTTCAACCAATTCTTTTTAAATTAAATTTCAATAATCATAAAATTTTATTTAATTATTTTTGATAAAATATTTTTTTTAAAAATAAAATCTCAACAAATATAATAATTCATAAATAATTAATTATTTAATTTTTAAAAACTCAGGATGTTACACAGACAACAGAATAACTAGCTAGTTTTAAATTAACGGAAGAGTGTTTTTACTAAAGAAAACAAAAGACTTATCTAAATTTACCACCTAATCACTCACTTTTTCATAGGCTTTTAACAACTTTAGCAGACTTTCACAATCTTTCACTGTTGCCTTGCTAAACAAAGTAGAATCATCCATAAAAAATAAATGACTGACCTTAGGACATCTGGGATTCAGTCTCAAAGCAAAAATCTCTAGCCTCCATTTTTTCTGTGGAACAGATGAAAAAAGTCCTCCGCATAAAACAAAAATAAATAGGGGAGAGAGAATCATCCTGATGTGATCCTCTATATGGTTTGAAATAACTATAAGGTTGACCTTCCATAGCAATAGAGTAAGAAATCGTCGCCACACACTCTATAATCGAGTTCATTCATTTTTTGAAAAAGCCCATCTTGTTCATGATTTTCCAAACAAAAGTCGACTTAACTCTGTCATAAGCCTTACTCATGTTAAGTTTAAGAGCCAATTCATAGTTATCATAACTCTTATTCTTTAGAAAATACATAAACTCATGCACAATTAGAATATTATCCTAATCAATCTTCCTGTGCAGAAGGGTTCTGATTATCACATATCATTCTATTCATCGCAAGTTGTAGTCTATGTACCAAAATCTTAAAAATAATTTTATAAAAAATACTATTGAGGCTGATTGGCCTAATATGCTTCATAGTATTAACATTTCTAATTTTTAAAATAAGGCAAATATTTGTATGTTTAAAAGCTTTCAAATATTTATCTCTTGAAAAAGATTCTTGACTGCATTAATCACATCCTTTTTAATCAACTCTAAGTAAAGTTAAAAAAATTGATATAAACCCATCATTGTTTGAAGTTGAAAATGGATTAATAAAAAATACTACTTTTTTAATTTCGCCGTCTGTCGCTATTCTAGTGAGCATTCGGTTTGTATTAGCATCCAACTTTGTAGAAATTTTCTCAAGAACTTCGGTAGGCTCCCTTGGATTATCCAAAGTAAAGAGATTAACAAAATATTCCTAAGCTACAACAGCAATATTTTGTTGATCTGAGGCCACGTTATCACTTCCATAAATGAGTTTTTAGATTTGATTCCTCCAGCATTTTGGCTGAAATTTAGAGCAAAAAATTTTGTATTTTTGTCACCTCAATTTAGCCATTGCACCTGAGACTTTTCGTGAGTATTAAAGACCAATTTAAAAAATTTGCAAGTTTAAAGCTCAAGATTTGTTGTATTTCTAAATCGAAATTTAACACTCTCAAAGTTTAGTAAAATTTGTCACAAAATTTTAAAACAATAACCAGCAGTTTAATCCTGGGTTATTTTTCTTGAAATCACAATCGAGTGCTCAATCATCGGTTATGAGGATCGTGAGTTTGTTTATAATTGACAATAATTTAAATATCAAGAATTAAAAGAGCAAGAAATGAGTAAATATTAAGAGAATTTAAAATAAGAGTAATTAAGGTAATTAATTAGTAGAAGAAAGTAAATTCAAATACTAAAAAGATCCTGACAAGGATTGGGGGTTAAGGATCACTATCTTTAATACTAACAACAACAAGATAATTACAAAGAGTAAACACAATTCGTCAACCTCTACAAATAGAAAAAAGTCAATTAGGCTTAATTAACCCCAATCCACAAGTCTTAACTAACTTACTAATTGAATTAGTAAAAGATTAGCATTAGCAGAAATAAAATTAATTAATATCTCTAAATTATCAACTAACTTGGACATTAGTAACTCAAGATCACCCAAATTTTCAATCTAAGCCAAGAATAAAAATCTACTTTATGACTAAGTGAGGCATTTCATCAAATATTTAGAAGGCAAAAACATAAAACACTATAAATGGTAAGAAAAAAACTATAACCACCCCTACAAGAATTTAATATAATATCAACTCAAGTAAGCAACAATAAAATATAAAACATCAAATTCATTCATTAAAAACATAAATTCAACAAAAAATTTATAAACTAAAAATAGCAAAATAATAATTAACAAGAAAGTACTAATGAAGTAAGATAGTAAAATAAAAAAATATAAATAAAACTAAACTAAAATAATATTAAAAACTAAAACTGAAAAGAAGTTGACAAGAAATTAACTAAATCTATCCTAATTCTAGAGAGAGGAAAGAGCTTCTTTCTGTACAAACCTAAAAATATCCTACTAAAACTAATCATAAACTCTCTTCTCTTTTTCTATTTCATATTTTCTCTTTAAATACTCCTAAAATCTAAAGTTTGGGGGATCTTTTATTGGAGGCCTAAAATGTGAGCCAATGCTTCATTAATGTTGTCATGTGAGGCTTGATTCGTGATGCGAAAATGGTGGTGTGGATGGCTCATATTCATTGTCCATTACAAATATATGCATATCATTTTAAAGTCTCAGATGTTAGCTTTTTAATGCAACTAGAACGGTCTCATTTGGATCACTGTAACTCAAGTTATGATCAAATTAGTATGAAGCGGTCAATATTGACAGAATCCAAAATATTCTTGGCAATAATCTTTGGCTGTGAATTACACCTAGAATTTTTGAGATTTGGAGAAAGTATTCAACATGAAAGTTGTGGAACTTGAGTTCTTCTTTCTAACAATTCTAAGTTTTCTCCAATTCAATCACTATATCTCTTTGTGATGCATTTTTTAAACAATATTCTGTATTTCAATACAAAAGCTCAAACAAAACTTATAACAGGTATCGGTTGGATATCAACCCAATTATGCTCAAACAAAGGCAAAATTCATCCTAATTATCAGTTATTAAAATTGGAAGAGAGAATTCAAAATTAATTGAAGTTTCATGAAAACTTAAAAAGTGAGAAAATTTGATTAAAACCCAAGTGAATGTATGTATTTTCTAATCAATAAATTGGATTCTATCAAATTTTCCTTCAAAAAATGTTCTTCCTACTAAATTCTCCTCAAATTCAGTCTCCAAAATTCTGATTGCAACTCTATCTGCAATTGCTCCTTTTCTCTTTTATTCTTTTAGTTTCACCTGCACACTTCAGATTTATTGTCTCGAGTTAGAAGCTGTTGGTTTTTGCCATTCAACCAATCTATGTCTACAATTTCTTAGCTTTGCAGCTAATTTGAACATGGGCGAGCTCACTACTTCCACTTAGTCTCTAAAATTCTTATTGTAACTCTATCTGCAATTGCTCCTTTTCTCTTTTCTTCTTCCAATTTCACCTGGACATTTTGGATATGTTGTCTCGAGATAGAAGCTGTTGATTTTTCCCATTGAACCAATCTATGTCTGCAATTTTATAGCTTTGCAACTAATTTGAACATGAGTGAGCCCATTACTTTCAAGTCCCAAGCATGTTTAACAATTTCAGATATCTCTTCTTTATCGCACCAACACTTTTGAAACCTAAATATTCTCTTTGACCTCCTTCCTTCCTTTTCTGAATTAATGAGCAATGGACAATGATCAGATCCCATGTTATCCAAGTGAGTCATGATGCCATTTGGGTATTCTGTCCTCCATTCAGTCGACACAAGTGCTCTGCCTAGTTTTTCCCTAACAAAATTGTCTCTGAATTTTCGATTGCTCCATGTGAACTTCTTGTCTTTATATTCCAAATTCACCAAATCAGCATTATTAATCAAGTCATTGAATTTTTGAATGGATGAAGTTGATTTTGTTCTCCCTCCCTCCTTCTTATATATGATAGGCCTTTATAGCATTAAAGTCTCTGACGTTGGAATTTTTGCTAGTAAAGAATTTTATAAAAATAGTTGCGTTGTAGATATAGATTCTAAACCAACAGAAATTCTTTCGTACAAACGTTTTGGTTGTCACAAGTAACAAACCCCTTTAAAATTGATAACCGAGTATTTAAACCTCGGGTCGTCTTCTCAAGGAATTGCAGGGAGGTATGTTCTTATTATTGGCTATGAGTTTGTAAATTGGGGGGTTTTAAGAATGAGGAACAATTATGATGAATGACAAGTAAAATAAACTCTTGACAAGGTATGAAAGATTGGAAGTCCTAGTCTAGTTATCCTTATCAACAATGATGACAATTGAATCTTAATTCCACTTAGTTGACCTTTACTAAAGCAAAGGAAAGTCAAGTGACTAATTAATTAGATTTTCGAATCCTAGTTAATTCCTAAGAACAGATTGGGACTATTGAAGTTCAATTCAATTAGCATAAATAACAATTATCAATTATGTTGAATCTGATAACTCCTGGGTTACTAATTTCTTAACCAAAGCCAAGAATGTAAAAAGCTAAATTAAAATTATAAATATATCATAAATCTGAAAACACTTCAATTCATTCAAAGCAGTAAAATCTAACATGGAAGGTATTCATAAGCCAATTGGGCAATATAAATAAAATAAAGATAAAAGTATTAAAGTATCTCAAAGTAGAAGAGAAGTCAAAATAAAGAAATATTGAACCTGATGTGAAGATGAGATAAATTCCTAATTTCTAAAAATCCTAATCCTAAGAGAGAGGAGAGAACCTCTCTCTCTAAAAGCTACATCTAAAACTAAAATTATGGATTATGATAGCATCATCTGAATGGATACAATCCCTCTACTTTATAGCCTCTAATCTGAGTTTTCTGGGCTGAAAACTGGGTCAAAAACAGCCCAGAAATCGCTAGAGAAGAAATCTGCCACGCTGGTTTTTCGTCACTGCGATGTGGCCGCATGGAGCACGCGATCGCGTCGCCTAGCGTCAAGGCCACTATGACATATTATATATCAAATCGAAACTCCGGACGTTAGCTTTCCAACGCAACTAGAACAGTGTCATTTGGACTTCTGTAGCAAAAGTTATAACCGTTTGAGTGCGAAGAGGTCAGGCTGGACAGCTTTGCAGTTCCTTCAACTTCTTGTATTCCTTCCACTTTTGCTTGCTTCCTTTCCATCCTCTAAACCATTCCTGCCCTGTAATTCCTGAAATCACTTAACACACATATCAAGGCATCTAATGGTAATAAGAGAGGATTAAATATAGGGAACTTAAGGCCAAAGAAGCATGTTTTCAATCATAGCATAAAATCAGGAAGGAAAATGTAAAACATGCGAATTGTATGAATAAGTGAGTAAAGAGTTGATAAAAACCACTCAATTGAGCATAAGATAAACCAAAAAATAGTGGTTTATCAACCTCCCCACACTTAAACAATAGCATGTTCTCATGCTAAGTTCAAGAGAAACAATAAAGAGATGAAGAGGAATGGTAGGATGTATGAAATGCAACCTATCTATATGAATGCAACTACGTGCAAAAAATGTTTCTACCTACTTGGTTAAAAATAAATAAGTTCTTCAAGACAAATATGAATTAAATTCTACTAATTCAAATCACAGAATAAAAAGAAAGTAAACTTGTAAGAAGATAGCTAATGAAAGCAGGGAACATAGAATTAAGCATTGAACCCTCACTAGTAGTGTATATCACTCTAATCTCTCAAGTGTCTAGGGTCAATCACTCTATTCTTCTCTAATCATGCTTTCTAAAATTTTGTTCCTCATTTAATCAATCAACAAATATTTATCATACCAATGCAAACATCATGAGGTCTTTTCAGGGTTGTAATGGGGCTGAGGTAAAGGTAAGGGTATATATAAGGCTATGTGAGTTAATTAAGTGAATTCTTAATTAGTCTAAGATCTCACCTAACATACATACTTTGTAAAGCAATGCTTCTTTACCTATTCTCCCATATTTTTCCCACTTTTGATGTTACATGCTCATGTATTAGTTTTAATTTTGTCCCATGTGCATTGCTTTATTTTGCATTTGGGGAATTCTTTTGTATCCCCTTTATTCAAATACTGAATAAATTTTTTTTTAATGCACATGGTAATTCAATTATTTTGATTTCACATGAGCATGCTTCCCAAAATTTTTATTTTGAATTATTTCATTCTTTTCAGCTTCTTACCCTTTGTTTTTATCATCCATGTTCCCAATAGGTTTCCCACACTTAAACAATTACACAATTTATATCTTAAGCTAACCAAGGATTCAACTTGGGATTTTTACATTTGTTTTTCTGCTTAAGGCTAGTGTTGTGGTTTATAGAATAAGAGGGAATTAAAGGCTCAAGGGGGTTAACAAGGGTGATGTAAAAGGTAGGCTAATTTTGGGATAAGTGAGCTAGAATCAAACAATGGCCTCAATCATATGCAAGCATGTAAATATACTAAATAATGGACATATAGATTGGAACAAAATATAGATTACAATCATAGAGGAGGAAACACACAAGAATATTATGGTTAAATAATGTAACCATGTAAATAAGCTCAAAATCTCACAGGTTGTGTGTTCTTTGGCTCAAAAACCATGTTCCAAATATAACTTCAAACAAATTTAACAAAAAAATTTCAATTTAAATTAGTGAAATACTATAAAAATTTCTTAAAAAGAAAGTATTACTTCAACCAAGTAGTGACTAAATGCATAAAATTAAACAAACATGCAAATGCAACAATTAACAAATTAACATTGGTGTTGAGAAGGGACTAACTAACCTATGGAGATCGGTATCGACCTCCCCACACTTAAAGATTGTACCGTCCTCGGTGCATGCTGAGATGTGCAGGTGGATGGGGGTTGTAGTTCCTCAGCTAGTGCTCTCTTGTGTTCCTTTCCTTACCGGTGGTTCGGGAGTAGCTTTCTCTCTTTACCCTTCTTGGTGGCCATCCTGAAAGGAGAAAAAGGAAAGTAACAAGTAAAGCTAGGGGATCCAGCAAGGAAGAGAGTGAGAAAGGTGGTAATCAATGCACAGTAAAAAAGAATGATGTTAACACATGGTCATGACTACATGTGAAAAGTCATCAATGGAAATATAGTAAGTGCATGTGATGACAATTAAATGCAAGATGTTTATTGGCATGCTGGCAAAGGCATGAGTAGCATAGATCAAGCATTCAATGTCCAAGTTAGATTACCAAGTCTTTCAAACTAACAATCATGTTTGTAATAACAATTATATTTAATTAATAAAATATAGAAAAGGGTTTTGTGAAAAGCAAGCATTTATAGTAATGGATTAAAAGAAATCTTAAAAATGGTGCACAATGCCATACGGGCATTTTCACAAACACATAGCATGCATGGTGAATAAGCTATTTGAAAGTATTAAATTGAACATGCAAGCAACCCTTTAAAAAGTAATATATAATTGTCAAATAATCCACAAAAATATAGAAAAACAATGACCCAAATAAAATTCCAACACCAATGAAAATAATGCAACGAATGAAAGTATGCAATTAAGTAAAAGGAAATGAAAGATAAGAAGAATGAGAAGGGAAATAAGGGAAGAAGAAGTAAGTAAGAAAGGAGGGAGGAAAAATTAGGATTGGGGAAGAAAAGATAAGATATTTGGCAAATTAGGATATGCTGTGCGGCGCAAGCGACGCAGACGCGTGGGGCACGCGGTCGCGTGACTTGCACTTATACAGATTGACGCAGTCGCATCGGTCACGCGGTCGCGTGACCCGTTTTATGCCACTGGCGCGAGGGTAGCCTCGCGCTCGCACAACTCTCTGTTCAAAATCATTAATTGCCAAATATTGGGTGACGCGATCGCGTGGGGCACGCGGTCGCGTGAGTGACCATTATGAGGATATGACGTGGTCGCGTCGGTCACGCGGCCGCGTGGAAAGAATTGTGCGTTTAGCACCAATCCAACACCACTCTAGCACAACTTTCGCTCGTGCACCTTTTCTACGTCGAATTCTAAGGCACGCGGCCGCGTGAGTGACGCGGTCGCGTGGGAGGCCAGTGTTCCCACTCGACGTGGACGCGTCAGCGACGCAGTCGCGTGGGATGATTTATGCCACGGGCACGCCTCCAGCCACGCTCTCGCGTGACTCTCTGTTCGATTTCTCTTCTTCACAACGCACATGCGACGCGGACGCGTCAGCGACGCTGCCGCGTCGCGTGCGTGCCTCTTTTTTTTTAATGCGAAATGCAATTATGCAGTATGCAGTGCTAAATGCAAATGTTATGAATGGCATCCAGGTTCAATAGGAATAAAATAATATAAAATAAATAAAATGAAATAAAATGGAAACAAGAGCGATCATACCATGGTGGGTTGTCTCCCACCTAGCACTTTTGGTTAAAGTCTTTAAGTTGGACATTGGTTGAGCTTCCTGTTATGGTGGCTTATGTTTGAATTCGTCCAGAAATCTCCACCAGTGTTTGGAATGCCAGCATCCTCCGGGGCCCCAAACAAAGTACGTAAAGCCCTTGTGTGAGTTCAAACAGGCTTGTAAGCTCCCAGAGTATTGAATGTCAGAATAGACTCCAGGATCCCAAACTTTCTTCTACACCCGTCTTTGTCTTGATCTACATTAGTCCAGTCGGGTGAGGAGTAATCCGAATTCTCACTGCAGTGACAAAACGGCTTCCGAGATCCTTTAAATTGAGCTTGACACCATTTCTTGCACCTCAAGTTGAAGTGCGAACCTTTATTGAATCTTGCATACCAGCGCTGAGAGCGAGTCATATCCCTTTTCCTCTTAAAACCGCAGAGAGCTCTAAGCTGGCCATCTGTTTCAAGTAAACCATATTCAAGTGGAAAAGTAAAGATAAAAGGCAAAGGTGTTACCCACTTGTAATTTGTGTTGGGCGGTAATGACCTTTGGATAGGTGTTTCCAGTGGTTCTATAAGTTCTACTCCCTTATAATCTTCTGTGAATTCTTCCACTTCAACCATATCTTGATCAGAGTCTTCAATTTCTCCCTCATCATCACTCGAGTCATATATTGGAGGTTGAGAAAAATCTACCTCAGCATCATCTTCATGTTCACTCAGGGAAGATTCTTCTGTCTCAGAGAAATCACTTGCAGATGCAAGGTCGTCACTAAGAGAACAGGACTCGTGATCATCATCATCAAGGAAGCCTGTGTCCTGGGTTATTCCGTTCAGTTCTTCATAAGATATTTGCAGTGGAGGCGGTGCAAAATCCTCCTCAGCGTCAATTGTAACATCCTTGTCGGAGTTCTTCACAACTCTGTATTCAAGTGGCGGTTCGGCATCTATTGAATCTTCAACCAACTCTTCTTCTTCTGCAATGACAGCTTCCTCTACTTGTTCTAGTACGAAGTTATGCTCTATGCTGTTCACTGGAGCTTCTAGCGTCTTCTTTGTATTGCGTTCTTTATTGGATTCTCCACATAAAGCCATGGGGGTCTGTTGAGGGGCTGAACGTCTGGAAGATAATTGCTTTAACTCCTCCACTATTGCTTGCTCCAGTTGATGAAGGGTTGCAGTAAATTGTTTCATTGATTCTTCAAGGCGAACCTGTGATTCTGGCTTTGATGGATATGGGTATGGTGTATGGGGGAGTGGTGGTTCTTGGGAGTAATTGGATTGGTGTTGGGACGGATAAGGATCGTATGGTGGCGAATGGTGAAAAGAAGCTTGTGAGTGTGGTGGTTCGAGGTTATGTTGAGAGGTGGTCTATAGGCACGGGGTGGGGCTTGTTGGTAGTTACAATATTGTCCACCATATCTCTCAGCTGGGTATGCATTGTAGAATGGTCGTTGTCCATGATATCTTGGAGGGTGTTATTGCCTAAAGGGTTGATTAGATCTTCTTGGCTCCATCCATCCTTGATTGGTTTGACCTTGATGCATATTCCTGCTGTGGTTTCTATTTTCTTCAACAAAGTTAGAACCAAACTCAAAGCGAGAGGGGTGAGAATTCATAATAGTTATCAGAAATAAAGGGGAAAAAGGAGAAACAAATAAACAAGTAAAAGAAAAATATTTTTTTTTGAAAAATATTTACAACAACCAATAATAAGGCACACGTTTGCAATTCCCCGGCAACGGCGCCATTTTGACGTTGGGATTTTTGCTAGTAAAGAATTTTATAAAAATAGTCGCGTTGTAGATATAGATTCTAAACCAACAGAAATCCCTTGGTACAAATGTTTTGGTTGTCACAAGTAACAAACCCCTTTAAAATTGATAACCGAGTATTTAAACCTCGGGTCATCTTCTCAAGGAATTGCAGGGAGGTATGTTCTTATTATTGGCTATGAGTTTGTAAATTGGGGGTTTTAAGAATGAGGAACAATTATGATTAATGACAAGTAAAATAAATAAATGACCGTAAAATAAACTCTTGGCAAGTTATGAGAGATTGGAAGTCCTAGTCTAGTTATCCTTATCAACAATGATGACAATTGAATCTTAATTCCACTTAGTTGACCTTTACTAAAGCAAAGGAAAGTCAAGTGACTAATTAATTAGATCTTCGAATCCTAGTTAATTCCTAAGAAAAGATTGGGACTATTGAAGTTCAATTCAATTAGCATAAATAACAATTATCAATTATGTTGAATCTGATAACTCCTGAGTTACTAATTTCTTAACCAAAGCCAAGAATGTAAAAAGCTGAATTAAAACACTTCAATTCATTCAAAGCAGTAAAATCTAACATAGAAGGTATTCATAAGCCAATTGGGCAATATAAATAAAATACAAATAAAATTATTAAAGTATCTCAAAGTAGAAGAGAAGTCAAAATAAAAAAAATATTGAACCTGATGTAAAGATGAGATAAATTCCTAATTTCTAAAAATCCTAATCCTAAGAGAGAGGAGAGAACCTAGGCAATAAAATAAAATATAAATAAAAGTATTAAAGTATCTCAAAGTAGAAGAGAAGTCAAAATAAAAAAAATATTGAACCTGATGTAAAGATGAGATAAATTCCTAATTTCTAAAAATCCTAATCCTAAGAGAGTGGAGAGAACCTCTCTTTCTAAAACTACATCTAAAACTAAAATTATGGATTATGATAGCATCATCTGAATGGATGCAATCCCTCTACTTTATAGCCTCTAATCTGAGTTTTCTGGGCCAAAAACTGGGTTGAAAACAGCCCAGAAATCGCTGGAGAAGAAATCTGCCATGCTGGTTTTTTGTCACTGCGACACGGCCGCATGGAGCACGCGGTCGCGTCGCCTAGCGTCAGGGCCACTATGACATATTATATATCAAATCGAAGCCCTGAACGTTAGCTTTCCAATGCAATTAGAACATCATCATTTGGACTTCTATAGCAAAAGTTATAACCATTTGAATGCGAAAAGGTCAGGCTGGACAGCTTTGCCGTTCCTTCAACTTCTTGTATTCCTTCCACTTTTGCATGCTTCCTTTCCGTCCTCTAAACCATTCCTGTCCTGTAATCCCTGAAATCACTTAACACACATATCAAGGCATCTAATGGTAATAAGAGAGGATTAAACATAGGGAACTTAAGGCCAAAGAAGCATGTTTTCAATCATAGCACAAAATCAGGAAGGAAAATGTAAAACATGCGAATTGTATGAATAAGTGAGTAAAGAGTTGATAAAAACCACTCAATTGAGCATAAGATAAACCATAAAATAGTGGTTTATTAGTCTCCTATCACTAATGGATGCTCACTTGAATTTTACATGATCTAAAGTAGTTGTCTGAACTGATTCTCTCTAGTGGTTTTTATCTGTGTGAAAGCGCATAGCAAAAATCCTTCTCAGAAGCTCTGATTTGTACCTTTATTTCTTCCTTCCAAACAACCATTAGCCCTCTTGCTTGACCAACTAGGTCCACACAAAATAGATTCCTTAATCACCATCTCCACATGCGAGGTATTATTTTTGGGTTCACAGAAAAATAATACCTTAGAGAAATGGGATTTAACAATCCCTTTAATGTTGTGAACTATCAGAAATTTTTTCAAACCCCGATAATTTCACATTGTCATCTTTATGGATCCTGTAACAGCCCAACTACCCGCTAGCATGATATTATCCGCTTTGGCACACAAGGCCTCACGGTTTTGTCTTTGACGATAGGGATGTTAGCCGAAGGCCCCCATACTCACTCGTCAAAACGCGTCATGTTAGGGAGAGGTATCCACACTCTTATAAGGAATGCTTCGTTCCCCTCCCCAACCGATGTGGGACCTTACAATCCACCCCCCTAAGAGAGCCCAGCGCCCTCGCTGGCACATCGATCCAGACTCTGACTCTGATACCATCTGTAACAGTCCAGACCATCTGCTAGTACGATATTATTCGCTTTGGCACAGAATGCCTCACGATTTTGCCTTTGATGATAGGGATGATAGATGAAACCTCCCACACTCACTTGTCAAGACGCGTCATGCTAGGGAGAGGTATCTGCACCCTTATAAGGTATGCTTCGTTCCCCTCTCCAACCGATGTGGGACCTTACAGATCCTTGATGTAAATTGTTGGGCAGCACTCTTCCCCTTCTTAGCTTGACTTGGGTTTGTTGAGCAATGTTTTTTACGTGCTGTCACATTCTCCTTTTTTCCTATTCTCCTTTTAATCCTTATCACCTTGTTACTCAGTTTACCTCTCTTTGCCATCTGTTTCAAATTCAACTTGTGTTTCTCTTTAAACTCATATACACTGGCCAAAACTCTTAAAGGAAAATATTCATTCTAAGTTAAAATTCTGATCTAAAACTTTTTCTCTATTCTCCATCTGCCTTGCCTTCTCAGTATTATATTGCTCTTTCTATACTTGTTGATCAGCGAGGGTTAGAATTGTTTCTTCCTCCTTGTGTATCTCACTCTCCACCTCATTGTCCTTAACTCCTTTACATATGTTAGTCTCATGTACTAAGAAACTAGCAAAGTTTTTGATCAAGTTTAAAGGAGTTCGCTTTTAGTTATGTTGGTATTTTTTCTTTGACTACTGATCACAATTTGGATTCTGATTCTCTTTGTGGGAGTTGATCTTCCTTCCAAATTGTTCATCTCTAATCCAATGCCTCCATTTCTCTTCTATAACCCTCTTTCTATTGTTAAATCTTCAAGAAATTTACTGTATCACCGGGCCTCATGTCCTAAGAATCTATTATAATAACAAATTGTTCAACACTTTTACTATTTACTCTTCTTTTTTTCTCAAAGTTAGTAGGTCAATATCGAACACCTCCTCCATCACCTCCCAATCTTCCTGCCTAATTCTTTCATTTTATAATGCTCCGACAAACCCCACAATTGAATCCATATAGTCACTTGCAAAAATTCAGTTTCTACAATTGAATCTTTTCCTTTCTATCTCTTTAGGTTAAGAATATAATTTTTAAATAGTTAAGGAGTATCATTCTCAATCCTAATCATATTAATATCCTTTCTAAAGAAGAATTGAAATATATTGCCATTGTGACTCAAAATCTTGAAGCCCTTAGGTTGTCTCCATATTGTGTATAGAGTAGACTCTAAGGTAGTAGTTGGTGGAGAGACAGAGACTAAGAGACAGAGATTAAAATAAATCCCAGTATTCTGTTTGGTGCAAAGTAGGAGATAGAAATTGAAATAAGAATGAAATTCTAATTTAATTTGTACAAAAGGTAAAATTGAAACTAGTTAATTGAAATGAAGGTATTTTAGGTATAAAATGTTATTAAAGTTTCAGTCTCCATCTCTAAAAATTTTAGTCCCCTGTATCCCTATTTTTTGGAGGTACTGAAATACTAAAATGTTGGAAAAAGAGACAGAAATTTTAGTTTCAGTCTCTGAACCAACAAACATGATACTGAGTCTCAGTCTCTCAGTCTTTGTCTCAGCACCCTAAAAACAAATGCTACCTAATCTACCAATACTCAATTTCTAATGAGCCATCAATCTCCTTACTAAACTTCTTGTGCACTTCTCCAAATCTTTTCTTATATCCTCCTCGCTAAATTCGAAAATTTTATCTTTTAAAAAATTCTAGTGTGACAAGATACCTTTTAAAAATAGCTGTTCTATTACTATGTTATTGTTGATAAAAAATTTTACTAAACTTATATTATATTATTGTTGAGTTAATTATGTGAATAAATGGTGTGAATAAATTAATGACAAATTAATTGTGTACGGTAACTCGGGGTTCCGGATAGGTCGGGAAGGTTTTTTATGAGTTGGTAGGGATGAGCCCGAATCTGGGTCTGGTGTACGGGCAAACGATCTTCCGAGTTCTTCGTGTGTAAAAGGGGGTGCCACCTGTAAAGACACTCCGACGCTCAAGTCAGAGAGTGCACAAGTGGTATGAAAGTAAGGGATATGATGACGTACCTTGGGGAAGGGGTAGGACCCTCCCCATATATACTGTGTCAGAGGTGGGCCCCTCGAGGGTAGACCCACCTTCCTCGAAGTTTTCCCTTGCCAGCTATTGTCAGGTGAGCTGGTTCCCTGGAGGAGATGTACCTGGGTCAAGATCCGGTCGTACGATGCCCTGTAAACCGGCCACCCGGGTCCGATGAAGACGGATGTGGGCCGGGTCGGCCAGGAGGCCAGCTGGGCTGGGTCACAACAGTGCCCCAAACGCGCCAACTATGGCCGTGAGCACCGTGGGTGGCGCGTTCCGCTTCCCTCCGTGCGCGGTGTCAGTTAGCCGGTTGCTCATGACCAGGACATGTTTTTTGGGCGCGTGAACTTCTTCGTTGCAGGGGTGCGCCGCTCTTGCCTCGTTTTTTGTGTTGAGCATTTAATGCTCATAATGAGATATTTAAAACCCTGCGTGAAATGACCGTGTTACCCTGTCTTTCGAGCTTCTTGAGTTAGCTTCCCTTTCAGTTTCCCATACAGTTTTTTCCTTCAGTTTCCCCTTCCACTATCATTGCATTTCTCTCGTATTCGCCTTTTCCATTCCAAATTCCTCGCTACAATTCCTTGGTTTGCGTACGTCTACTTCTGCTTTTTGGCTTCTTGAAATCAATACAATCGCCTGGGGAGGTTCCGTTCCTCACTCATTAATCTTTGTAGCTTTATTTCGTTGTGCACGCCGCTTGCTTTTCCTGTTTTGCTTCTGTATGCATGTTGTTTTCCTGGTTGGATTACATGTCGAATGATTTCGTATTAGGTAGATGTACTAGGGGGTTACCATTCCAGAATGTTGGATTTTTAGGATTTACCGGTACGCCTGGTTAACCTTGGACGTGAAAGACTCCCCTAACCAGATGGTCGTGGAGGAGCTTACCGAGTTCTGACAAGCCAAGTACTTATGCGGTGGGACTGATGAGGAATCTAACTATGAGGTCTTCGTCCCCGCTGCTCACGAGTGGATATATCAACTCAACCTACACTCCCCCTGGATTGCCGGTTGGATTTGGTTCTATAAGGCGATGTTCACCCAATTTGGGGTTCGTATCCCCTTCTCCCCCTTTCAAATGGCGCTGCTCAATCAGTGTGATGTAGTGCCATCTCAATTGCATCCGAGCAGTTGGGCTTCCATCCGCTGTTTTGAGATGGTATGTGAGTACCTAGAACTACCGGTCTCCGTTGAAGTTTTTCTTTTCCTCTTCACCCTGCCGAACCCCTCTAAAGAGGGAAAGGCGAAAAAGGGTTTCATGTCCTTCCGGTATGCCCAGGGTCGGAGGATCTTTGATTGTTTGAGGATTTATATGATGGGTTCAAAGACAAATATTTCAAGGA
This sequence comes from Arachis duranensis, assembly GCF_000817695.3. Lineage (NCBI taxonomy): Eukaryota > Viridiplantae > Streptophyta > Magnoliopsida > Fabales > Fabaceae > Arachis > Arachis duranensis. The sequence continues at coordinate 73,614,673 of NC_029781.3, forward strand.
TCGTCCTATTAGAGGTCGGCATCCCTTCTGGTTAACGTTGGAAGGGGAAAGACGCATCCCAACCTATAAGAGTTTTGGGGCGGGAGCCAATGCCTTTACCAAGGTTACCTACAAGGGGCTGACTCCCGAGAACAAGAGGGTTGCCGACGTGTTGTTGGTCGTTTTTGGGAAGAATCATGTTAACCCCCATCTCCTCATGGGTAATCGGGATGTGGCTAGGAATTATATATGTGAGTGGTTTGTATGTTTTATTTTTTTTTACGGTTTTTGGGTATTTACTAGTCTTTATTTGTCCTCCTGATTTGACGACTAATGGATCTTGGTGTTTTGTTGCAGTGTCAATGTCTGCCAAAGTAATAGGACTTGATGCTTTGTTCAACACATTCCTTGCTGGTGAAAGCGACGATGAACATCAGGAGGCGCATCCAGAAAATAGCGAGAATCAGGAGGTGCCTCCCCATAATGCCACCGACGTGCCCCCCCCACCCCACAATGCCGCCGAGGTCCAGACTCCGTCCCAACCTTCCCAGGGTGAAGTAATTGTTGTTAACAACCCGAAGAAGAGAAAAACGTCTTTAAGCCCTGAGGGAGTCCTCACAGTGATGGAGAAGAACTTCGATGTTGGGAATTTTATCGATTTATAATTGCTTCCCGGCACGGAGGACTTCTTCCATGGCGGGGATCTCTCTTCGCATGCAAAGTGGATGTATCGTACCTTGCTCCGTGGAGCTGCCATAGCGAGGAAAGTAGAATTCGCCCTGGTGGGGGACGCAGTCATTGCAGAACAGGCTCGAGTCCTCCATCCAAGCTAATAATAAATTCAAGGCTGAAGTTGATTTCCTTCGGGAGCGGCTAGCTAGTGTAGAGGAGAAGGTCAAGACTGCCGAAGAGAAGGTCAAAACTGCTAAGGAGAAGGTCAAAAATTCTGATGCTCCCATTTCCCGCCTTACCGAGCGAGAGCTCACCTTGGAGGGCCAGCTCAATGCTGCTCAAGGTCGGGTGGCCGAGTTAGAGAAAGAACGCAATGAGGCCCTCTCATTGGCTAAGACTGCTCAGGCCGAAGCCGCTGAATTCAAGAAGAAGTATAAAGAAACCATGAAGCAGGGCAAGAACGCCATCTTGATGACCGAGGAGGCTCTTAAAGCTTAAGTAAAGTTGGTGGCCCCTGACTTCGACACTTCGGCCGTTGGAGTGACTTGTGTTTCTGTAACTTGTAAACTTTTGTAGTCCTTTTTGAACTTGTTTGAATTTGTTTGCCACCTGCTCGGCGTGTAACAAACTGCTTGTTTCTCGCCTCGTCGGTGCTTATTATTTTTTTATGTTCTTTTTATCTTTTTGTTGGTATTAGCTATTTGCTTACAAACGTTTTGCCATCTTGCTGGTAGTTAGTGAAGCCAGGTCGCAGCTTTTATCGTTACAACAGCCGCATATTATGACATTCGTTACCTTCGTGGTTCCGGGGTGATCAGTCCCGGGGCACCGTGTCGTTACGAAATATGAAAAGAATAAATAACAACGACTTATAATGGTAGCTTAATAATAATGAATATGAAAAAGAGATGAGGAGTAGTAGGTAAAAAGTAATGGTAAATGGTTCAATCATAAAATGATAGTAAATATATGACAAGTATGAATTGCAAATATATGACAAGAACAAATAATCCATGTCTTACAAAGCCGGGTAGAACGGCAGGTTAGTTGTCCGGTTGGTGGGTTTGGCCTAGGAATAAAATCTTTTTAGATTGCCCGTGTTCCATGTTCTCGGGACTTCCTTGCCCTCCAGCCGTTCCAACTTGTAGGCACCATTGCCGATCATCTCTTTCACCCTTTACGGGCCTTCCCAGTTTGCCGCCAACTTCCCTTCCCCTATTGTCGGGAGCCCAATATCTTTGTACCTTAGAACCAGATTGTCCTGTTCAAACTCTCTCTTGAGCACCTTAGCATTGTAACGCAGGGCCATTCTTTGCTTTAATGCCATTTCTGATAAGTGGGCTATCTTCCTGGCCTCGTCTATCAAATCCTTTTCTACGTTTCCTTGACTCCACCCAAGAGTAGCCGTGGTCTAGGTTCCCCGATCTCCACAGGTATTATTGTCTCTACCCCATATGTGAGTCGGAAGGGAGTCTCCCCGGTAGATGACTGCGGAGTCGTGCGGTAGGACTAGAGGACTGACGCTAACTCATCTGCCCATGCTCCCGTTTTCTGGTCAAGTCACTTTTTGAGGCCTTGCAGGATAACCTTGTTCGTAGCCTCAACTTGACCGTTGGTTTGGGGATGCTCTACTGACGAGAACTTTTGCTTTATGCCTAGGTCGGCAAGGAACTCTCCGAACTTCTTATCAGCGAACTGCGTCCCATTATCCGTGATAACAACTTTCGGGATTCAAAACTTGGCTATCACCTGTCTCTACATGAACTTTCGACAGTTTGCCGAGGATATACTAGCTAACGACTCGGCCTCTATCCACTTTGTATAATAATCAATGGCCACTACTAGGTACTTGACCTGCCTTGGCCCGACCAGGAAGGGTCCCAACAAATCAATTTCCCATTGTGCGAAAGGTCGGGAAGCTGTTAGTAGGCTCAGCTCAGTTGTTGGCGCTTTGTGGAAGTTGGCGTTCTCTTGGCATCTTTTACACCTTCTAACGAATTCCTTAGCATCCGCAATCATAGAAGGCCAGTAATAATCGGCTCTGATGAGCTTTCTAGATAGGGGCTTCCTTCCGATGTGGTGACCACAGCATCCTTCGTGGACTTCTCTGAGTACGTAGTCCGTTTGGTCGGGACAAATGTGATGAGCGGATAATTTATACGCTTTTTGGCATTTTTTAGGTAGTTTTTAGTAGGATCTAGCTACTTTTAGAGATGTTTTTATTAGTTTTTATGCAAAATTCACATTTCTGGACTTTACTATGAGTTTGTGTGTTTTTCTATGATTTCAGGTATTTTCTGGCTGAAATTGAGGGACCTGAGCAAAAATCTGATAGAAGGCTGACAAAGGACTGCTGATGCTATTAGATTCTGACCTCCCTGCACTCGAAATAAATTTTATAGAGCTACAGAACTACAAATGGCGCGCTCTCAATTGCGTTGAAAAGTAGACATCCAGGGCTTTCCAGAAATATATAATAGTTCATACTTTGTTCGAGCTTAGATGACGCAAACTGGCATTCAACGCAAGTTCCATGCTGCATTCTAGAGTAAAACGCCAGAAACACGTCTCAAACCAGAGTTAAACGCCAAAAACACGTTACAACTTGGCGTTTAACCCCAAGAGAAACCTCTGCACGTGTAAAGCTCAAGCTCAGCCCAAGCACACACCAAAGTGGGCCCAGGAAGTGGATTTTTTCACTTAGAATTATTTCTGTAACCCTAGTAGCTAGTCTAGTATAAATAGGACTTTTTGCTATTGTATTTTCATCTTTGAATGCCTAGTCCTTAGACCAGGGTATTTTGACCACATCTTGGTTATTCTAGTTCCCTCTCTGGGGCCGAAGCCAATGAACACAATTATCACTTATGTATTTTCAACGGTGGAGTTTCTACACACTATAGATTAAGGTGTGGAGCTTTGCTATTCCTCGAGTATTAATGCAATTACTATTATTCTTCTATTCAATTCAGCTTATTCTTATTCTAAGATATTCGTTGCACTTCAACATGATGAATGTGATGATCCGTGATACTCATCATCATTCTCACCTATGAACGCGTGACTGACAACCACTTCCGTTCTACCTTAGAACGAGCGTGTATCTCTTGGATTCCTTAATCAGAATCTTCGTGGTATAAGCTAGAATCCATTGATAGCATTCTTGAGAATCCGGAAAGTCTAAACCTTATCTGTGGTATTTCGAGTAGGATTCAAGGATTGAATGATTGTGATGAGCTTCAAACTCGCGAGTGTTGGGCGTAGTGACAGACGCAAAAGTATCACTGGATTTTATTCCGACATGATCAAGAACCGACAGATGATTAGCCGTGCTGTGACAGAGCATTTTGACCATTTTCACTGAGAGGACGGGAGGTAGCCATTGACAACAGTGAAACCTAATATACAGCTTGCCATAGAAAGGAGTAAGAATGATTGGAGGAAGGCAGTAGGAAAACAGAGATTCAGAAGGGACAAAGTATCTCTACCTTTATTTTCTGTTTATTTATCCTTATTTTCGAAAACCATTATAACCATTTGAATTTGCCTAACTGAGATTTACAAGATGACCATAGCTTGCTTCATACCAACAATCTCCGTGGGATCGACCCTTACTCACGTAAGGTATTACTTGGACGACCCAGTGCACTTGCTGGTTAGTTGTGCGAAGTTGTGATAAAGTGTGATTCACATTTGAGAGCTCCAAGTCTATTGGCGCCATTGTTGATGATCACAATTTCGTGCACCAAGTTTTTGGCGCCATTGCCGGGGATTGTTTGAGTTTGGACAACTGACGGTTCATCTTGTTGCTCAGATTAGGTAATTTTCTTTTCAAAAAGTTTTCAAAAATCTTTTCAAAAAATTTTTTTCTTCTTTTTTCTTTTTTTTTTCTAAAAATAATTTTTGAAAAATTCAAAAAATCAATAAAATCATAAAAACCAAAAATATTTTGTGTTTCTTGTTTGAGTCTAGTGTCAATTTTTAAGTTTGGTGTCAATTGCATCTTTTATTTTTCTAAAAATTTTCGAAAATTCATGCATGTGTTCTTCATGATCTTCAAGTTGTTCTTGGTAAGTCTTCTTGTTTGATCTTCATATTTTCTTGTTTTATATTTTTTGTTGTTTTTCATATACATTTTTGCATTCATAGTGTCTAAACATGAAAAATTTCTAAGTTTGGTGTCTTGCATGTTTTTCTATTCTTGAAAATTTTTCAAAAATAAGTCTTGATGTTCATCTTGATCTTCAAAGTGTTCTTGGTGTTCATCTTGACATTCAAAGTGTTCTTGCATGCATTATGTGTTTTGATCTTAATTTTTCATGTCTGTGTCAATCTTGCTGTTTACTGGAAAAAAAAAAAAAGAGAAAAACACAAAGATGATATCTTTTCTTTTTCTCTCTCATCATTAAAAATTCAAAAATAAAAAATATATTTTCCTTATTTTACTCATAATTTTCGAAATCTTTGGGTTGACTTAGTGAAAAATTTTTAAAATAAGTTGTTTCTTGTTAGTCAAGTCAAGATTTCAATTTTAAAAATCTTATATTTTCAAAATCTTTTTCAAAAACAAATCTTTTTCATTTTTTTATTATTTTTGAAAATTTTTAAAATTTATTTTCAAAATCTTTTTCTTATCTTTATTTCAAAATTTCAAAAAACTTTACTAACAATTAATGTGATTGATTCAAAAATTTGAAGTTTATTACTTTCTTATTAAGAAAGGTTCAATCTTTAAATTCTAGAATCATATCTTTTAGTTTCTTGTTAGTCAAGTAATCAATTTTAATTTTATAAATCAAATCTTTTTCAAAATATATTTTTAATCATATCTTTTCAAACATATTTTTTTTCAAATCATATCTTTTTCAAAATTGATTTCAAAAATATTTTTTAACTTCCTATCTTTTCAAAATTGAATTTCAAATCTTTTTCAACTAACTAATTGACTTTTTGTTTGTTTCTTATCTTTTTCAAAATCACCTAACTACTTTTCTCTCTCTAATTTTCGAAAATTACCTCCCTCTTTGTCAAAATTCTTTTTAATTAACTCGTTGTTTCAAATTTTGATTTTAATTTTATTTCTTCTCTTAATTTTCGAAAATCACTAACCATTTTTCAAAAATAATTTTCGAAAACTCTCTCCTTCTCATCTCTTTCTATTTATTTTATTTATTTACTAACTCTTCTCTTCATCTAAAAATTCGAACCCTCTCTTCCTCTCCGTGTTCGAATTTTTCTCTTCTCCTTCATTCTTATTATTTTCTTTTTTTACTCACATAAAGGAATCTCTATACTGTGACATAGAGGATTCCTCTTCTCTCTTTGTTTTCTCCTCTTTCATATGAGCAGGAACAAGGAAAAAGGTATTCTTGTTGAAGCTGATCCTGAACCTGAAAGGACCTTGAAGAGGAAGCTAAGAGCAGCTAAAGCACAGTACTCTGAAGAGGACCTAACTGAAATTTTCGAACAGGAAAAGGATATGGCAGCCGAACCCAACAACAACAATGCAAGGAAGATGCTTGGTGACTTTACTGCCCCAAATTCCAACTTACATGGAAGAAGCATATCAATCCCTGCCATTGGAGCAAACAACTTTGAGCTAAAGCCTCAGTTAGTTTCTCTGATGTAACAGAACTGCAAGTTTCATAGACTTCCATCAGATGATCCTTTTCAGTTCTTAACTGAATTCTTGCAAATCTGTTATACTATTAAGACCAATGGGGTTGATCCCGAGGTCTACAGGCTTATGCTTTTCTTTTTTGCTGTAAGAGACAGAGCTAGAGTATGGTTAGATTCTTAACCTAAAGATAGCCTGAACTCTTGGGATAAGCTGGTCATGGCCTTCTTGGCCAAGTTCTTTCCTCCTCAAAAGCTGAGTAAGATTAGAGTGGATGTTCAAACCTTCAGACAGAAAGAAGGTGAATCCCTCTATGAAGCTTGGGAGAGATACAAGCAACTGACCAAAAAGTGTCCTTCTGACATGCTTTCAGAACGGACCATCCTGGATATATTCTATGATGGTCTGTCTAAATTGTCTAAGATGTCATTGGACCACTCTGTAGAGTGGATAATTTATACGCTTTTTGGCATTATTTTTAGGTAATTTTTAGTAGGATCTAGCTACTTTTAGGGATATTTTTTTATTAGTTTTTATGAAAAATTCACATTTTTGGACTTTACTATGAGTTTGTGTGTTTTTCTGTGATTTCAGATATTTTCTTGCTGAAATTGAGGGACCTGAGCAAAAATCTGATAGAAGGCTGACAAAGGACTGCTGATGCTGTTGGATTCTGACCTTCCCGCAATCGAGATGGACTTTCTAGAGTTACAGAACTCTAAATGGCGCGTTCTCAACTGTTTTGGAAAGTAGACATCCAGGGCTTTCCAACAATATATAATAGTTCATACTTTGTTTGAGCTTAGATGACGCAAACTGGCATTCAACGCCAGTTCCATGCTACATTCTGGAGTAAAACGCCAGAAACACGTCACAAACCAGAGTTAAACGCCAAAAACACGTTACAACTTGGCGTTTAACCCCAAGAGAAGCCTCTGCATGTGTAAAGCTCAAGCTCAGCCCAAGCACACACCAAAGTGGGCCCTGGAAGTGGATTTCTGCACTTAGAATTATTTCTGTAAACCCTAGTAGCTAGTCTAGTATAAATAGGACTTTTTGCTATTGTATTTTCATCTTTGGACGCCTAGTCCTTAGACCAGGGTCTTTTGACCACGTCTTGGTTATTCCGGTTCCCTCTCTGGGGCCGAAGCCAATGAACACCATTATCACTTATGTATTTTCAACGGTGGAGTTTCTACACACCATAGATTAAGGTGTGGAGCTCTGCTGTTCCTCGAGTATTAATGCAATTACTATTATTCTTCTATTCAATTCAGTTTGTTCTTATTTTAAGACATTTGTTGCACTTCAACATGATGAATGTGATGATCCATGACACTCATCATCATTCTCACCTATGAACGCATGACTGACAACCACTTCCGTTCTACCTTAGAACGAGCGTGTATCTCTTGGATTCCTTAATCAAAATCTTTGTGGTATAAGATAGAATCCATTGGCAGCATTCTTGAGAATCCAGAAAGTCTAAACCTTGTCTGTAGTATTCTGAGTAGGATTCAAGGATTGAATGATTGTGACGGGCTTCAAACTCGCTTGTGTTGGGCGTAGTGACAGATGCAAAAGAATCACTGGATTCTATTCCGACATGATCGAGAACTGACAGATGATTAGCCGTGTTGTGACAGAGTATTTGGACCATTTTCACTGAGAGGATGGGAGGTAGCCATTGACAATGGTGAAACCCAACATATAGCTTGCCATGGAAAGGAGTAAGAATGATTGGAGGAAGGCAGTAGGAAAGCAGAGATTCAGAAGGGACAAAGCATCTCCATACACTTATCTGAAATTCCCACCAATGAATTACATAAGTATCTCTACCTTTATTTTTTGTTTATTTATCCTTATTTTTGAAAACCATTATAACCATTTGAATCCGCCTAACTGAGATTTACAAGATGACCATAGCTTGCTTCATACCAACAATCTCCGTGGGATCGACCCTTACTCACGTAAGGTATTACTTGGACGACCCAGTGCACTCGCTGGTTAGTTGTGCGAAGTTGTGATAAAGTGTGATTCACATTTGAGAGCTCCAAGTCTATTGGCGCCATTATTGATGATCACAATTTCGTGCACCAGAAGGCACTTCAACAGGGGCTGGCTAAGCCCCTTCTTAAACAACTGGCCCTGTATGATTGCATACCTGGCCGCTTCTCGCCTTATTGTCTTTGCTACCTTCTCGTCGCTGGGGAGTTTGGCCTTTTCCAGGAAATCGATGATCGGGTTCATTCAGGAGGGATCTGCGTGGGTCAGATGTAGAGCCACTATCGGTTCTCTTATCAAACCCTAAATGAGAGATCGGTTCCCCATCCCTGGTTTGGTGCTCGCAAGTTTTGATAGGAGGTCTGCCCGTGTGTTCCTCTCTCTCGGGACGTGCTGGATCGTGACTTCCTCGAATTGCTTACATAACTCTTTGACCTTCTCCAGATATTTCTGTAACCGTGAATATCTGGCTTGGTAGGTCCCATTGATCTGCGAGGTCACGACTTGCGAGTCGCTGCATATTTCCAGTCTGGTAGCTCCAACCTCTCTTGCTAGATTTAAGCTACCTAGTAGGGCTTCGTATTCTTCTTGATTGTTTGACACCGGGAATTCAAACTTGACTGACTGCTCGTAAACAACTCCAGTTGGGTTTTCCAAGATGATTCCTGCTTACGAGAAAGTCAGCCATGCTTAAGCCTTGATCGCGTGTCTGGATTCATACTGCAGGTCGTATTAGGAGAGTTCGACAGCCTAAGTCATCATTCTACCTGCCAAATCGGGTTTTTGGAGTACTTGGCGGATCGCCTGATCTGTCCTGACGATTACTTGGTGCCCTTGAAAGTACTGTTGTAGCCTACGGGACGAGGTCAGGAGCGCATATGCTACCTTCTCCAGCTTGCTGTACCTTAGCTCTGCTCCTTGTAGTGCTTTACTCACAAAGTATATTGGTTGCTGGGTCTTTCCCTCTTCTCGCACCAAGACCGCCGCCAACGCCTCATCAGTTACTGCTAAGTACAAGTATAGCGCTTCTCGATTCCTAGGCTTCCTCATGACAGGAGGTGCCAAGATTATCTCTTTGAAGTGCTTGAAAGCCTCCTCACATGCCGAGGTCCACTCGAACACTATCCTCTTTTTCATAAGGTTGAAGAAGGACAGAGCTTTGGCCGCTGATGCGCCGAGGAAACGGGATAACGCAGTGAGTCTGCCCGCCAACCTCTGGACATCTTTCACCCATCCTGGGCTCTTCATTTGTAGGATTGCTTCGAACTTTTCCGGGTTGGCCTCCATTCCTCTTTGAGTAATCATAAACTCTAGGAATTTCCCGACCTCGACGGCGAAGGCACACTTCAGTGGATTAAGCCTCACGTCGTGTTACCGAAGTGAGGCGAAGACGTTCTCCAGGTCACTGATGAGGTCCTCATCTTTTTTGGTCTTCACCAAGATGTCGTCTACGTACACCTCCACCGTCTTGCCGATGAGGTCTTTGAATATTTTGTTCGTCAGCCTTTGGTATGTAGCTCCTGCGTTCTTCAGGCTGAATGGTATTATCCAGTAGCAGTATGTCCCACCTGGCATTATAAACGCCGTTTTCTCTTTATCTGACCGATGCATTGGTATCTGATTTTACCCAAAATAGGCATCCATGAAACTCAGATATCGGTAACCGGCCGCCGCGTCAACAAGAGCATCAATGTTGGGAAGGGGGAAGGAATCTTTGGGACATGCTTTGTTAAGATCGGAATAATCTATGCACATTCTCCATTTTTCACTTGGCTTTTTAACCAAGATTACATTCGACAGCCAAGTCGAGTAGTCGAGCTCCCGGATGAAGCCCGCTTTTAGTAGACTGGCCGTTTGCCTGGCCACCTCTTCTGCCCTTTCTTGGGAAATTTTCCTCATCCTCTGGGCCACCGGCTTTGCCTCTGCTCTCACGTCTAGTTGATGTGACATGAACTGGGGATCTATGCCCGGCATGTCAGCCGGAGTCCAAACAAACAGGTCACCGTTAGCTCTGATCATCTCCATCAGGGGTTCTTTCAAGTCATGGGGTAGATTTCTATTTACAAAGGTGAACTTTTCATCCGAGTCGTCGACCCTGAACTTTTCGAGGTCCCCCTCAGGTTCCGGCCTGGGTTTGTCATCAACTCTGGCATCCAGGTCAGCGAGGAAGACACCGGATGCTTCTTTAGATTTCTTCCTCAGGGAGAGGCTGGTGTTGTCGCATGCGACCGCCATTTCCAAATCTCCCCTAATGGTCCCCACTGACCCATCATTAGCAACAAATTTCATTAATAGCAGTTTGATGTAAATCACTGCTCTAAACTCGTTGATGGTTTTCCTCCCCAAGATGAGGTTGTAGGCCGTGGAGTCTCTTAAGACGACGAACTCCGCCATTAGCGACCTCTTTCCTTGACCTCTGCCAATGGAAACCGGGAGGGAAACTACTCCGTCGGGCTTGATGAAGTTATCACCTAGGCTGACCACGCCGTGTTGGTGGCCCCTCAAATTGGTATCCCGTAGGCCCAAAGCGTCAAATACATTGCGAAACATGATATTAGAATCAGCTCCCGTGTCTACCAAGATCCGTTCACTAGAACTGTGCCCACCCTGGCTGTGATCACCGTCGGAGAGTTCTCCATCACATCGTCAAACCATCGATCCTCGGGGCCGAACGATATCGACGATACCCTTCGGGAGGGCAGCTTGGAGCCAGAGGACATGGCTAAGACCTTGGCGTCCTTCTTGCTAGCTGATTTCGATATGGGTGGAACATCTCTCCCAATCACCACGTTCACAACAGTGAGGCCGTGCTCCTTATCCTCCTCGGGCTCTCGCCTTTGTCTCACAACGCAGCTTTTGCCTTCACTGGATCGGTCGATTTCCCACCTCCTCGATTCCCTTATAAGGTGGGAGAAATCGGCCAACTTCCCCTCCCAAATTGCCTGCTCTAGGGCGTCCTTCAGGTCGAAGCAGTCTTGGGTCTTGTGTCCATAGCCCTTGTGGTAATCGCAGTAAAGGCTTTTGTTTCCTCCTGTCCTGTCCTTGAGTTGTTGGGGCCTCGACAGGATGCCTTTGTCGGCGATCTGCTGATAGACTTCAACAATTGAGGCTGTAAGGGGGTATAGTTGGTAAACTTCCCTACCCGGGGTAACGGTTTGAAGGTCTTGTCGGAACTCCATCTCTTGAGTGCTCCTTCGGCCTTTCCTCGCTACCGTGCTCTCGCGGTTGGTTGTAGGCGGGCTGCCGCTTGTTGGCTGTCACAACCTGACTAACCTCTTCATCATTGATATACTCCTTGGCCATGTTTTGGATTTCTTGCGTCATCCACACGGGCTTGGTGGTAAGGTGCTTCCTGAAGTCCTCATTCAGCAACCCATTCGTAGACTGGCCACCGAGTCGGTTAGGCTATCGATCTCCAAGCATTCGTCGTTGAATCTGTCCAGGTATTTCCTGGTCGGTTCTCTGGCTCTTTGCGTCACCCCAAGGAGGTTGATCGGATGTTTTGCCTTTGCAATGCGGGTAGTAAATTGGGCCAGGAAGGCACGGGTGATATCTGAGAACGCCGCCACCGAACCTTGCGGGAGGCTGTTGAACGACTGAATTGCAGGCCCCGCCAAGGTGGCTACCCCTTCTAAATTCATTATGGTCTCAAAGGTCGTCAGATGCTCATGTGGGTCTTGGGTCCCATCATACCTCATGTCCGTTGGCTTATCGAAGTGTTTCAGTAGCCGGACCCCGAGGATAGATTGATGGAAAGAAGTTGCTCCCATAATCACGGGACATCGAGTTCTCCTTGGTCTTTGTCTGTTTCCTTCTCGATTCTCCTCCTCGGCTTGTTTCCTCGTAGGTCGGGTGTAAATTACGGGATCACGTTGTCTTCTTGGTATCTCCCCGCTTTCGTCTTGATAACTGTCTGATTTTGACCGAGGGCTCGGCGTGCGTCCAAAGCAGCTTGTTTGAGGACTTCTACCCCTTCTTTGAGGAGATCGGGAGCGATTTTTTTCGGGAGTGTGTTGGCGGTGTCCCCGGCTCTCTAGCTTGCGTTCCAGGCTCTGCACCCTGTGTCGCAGCTCTTGCATTATTCTGGCATTGTCATTGCCTGTTCCCCCAAAAGGGCGTCTCTCCTGGGAGTGCGAGGATGGCTCGGATTGTCGTAGAGGGGACCTCGTGCACTCGCGGAAGAAAGCCACAGAGGCTACCCTACCACTTCGGGTTGCCATTTCTCCCATGCGCTTGACTCCATCGTCTCCGTCCACATGGCCCATCAGAAAGTTCATTCAGTTCGATCCCCACAGACGGCGCCAATGTATGGTAACTCGGGGTTCTGGACGGGTCGGGAAGGTCCCTTATGAGTTGGTGGGGGTGAGCCCGAATCTGGGTCTGGTGTACGGGCAAACGATCTTCCGAGCTCTTCGTGTGTAAAAGGGGGGGTGCCACCTGCAAAGACACTCTGACGCTCAAGTCAGAGAGTGTGCAACTGGTATGGGAGTAAGGGACATGATGACATACCTTAGAGGAGGGGTAGGACCCTTCCCATATATACTGTGTCAGAGGTGGACCCCTCGAGGACAGACCCACCTTCTTCGAAGTTTCTCCTTGCCAGCTGTTGTCAGGTGAGTTGGCTCCCTAGAGGAGAGGTACCCAGGTCAAGATCCAGTCGTACGATGCCCCATAAACCGGCCGCCCGGGTCCGATGAAGACGGATGTGGGCCGGGTCGACCAGGAGGCCAGTTGAGCTGGGCCGCAACAAATTATAAGTTTAAAACTAACACTTCATATTTTCAAATTAAACCACTATATTAAAAAATAAATTTTTCCTGAAAAAAATTAAATCATTTGACATCATCTTTCGCTCCAATATATTTCGTCTAAAGTGGAAATGAAAGATCCACTGATATTATAACAATCTTCCAAATTTTCAACCTTTTCACCCATGGCAACAAACACACGCTCCTTCCTCTGAGGATCTCAAAAGCCTATTTTAACTATTGAACCAACTTAGCTATGAACTTCAACACATGAACTATGTTATATTGGGTAGAGACATTGTACCTTACAGAATTGAATACCTCAGCTAATATTGTTCAAAGGGTATGGCCAACATTTCAACAACGGGAACACTTATTTCTGCACTAACTTTTGTCTATTCAATGACACTTACTGTGGAAAAGAGACGCACTCAATTTTATATTGACTATAGCGCTAGCAACTATATCTCAATTTAATTTGACCCAATTTTTTTTGTAAAAGATATCTATTATTCTCATTATTTTATGTATAATTTGTAACTGTTTTCTAATTATACTTCTATTCTTAGTCTAAAAAAAAATCCAATATGAATATAAGCTTTTTCATCATTTCATATGTCACGTTATGGTACAAATTCCAAACTTTAAATGACAACCAAAATCAAATACAAAAATATTTGAGAGATATTAAAAAATAATTTAAAATAATCCGATTATTTTATTTTGTATTAAGTTTTTTCATTTTTCAGTCTTTAATTATTCTTAGAATAATTTAAGATCAAGTATATATACCGAATCGTCTTGCAAAACAGTGAAATGCCTATTTTGTCCTCTATAACATTATTTATGAAAACAATTTAATCAGGTAAGGCAACAGAGAAAATATATATTACAGGGCATAAAATCTGTTTAATTGCTTTTATACACTCTCATATAAGACACCAAAAAAAATACACTCTCATATTTGAGTATAGATGACGCACCACATATATAAGTGCCACCTACTATTATGTTGGATGCTTCTTCTTGTGAGCTTAATTATTTAATTAGCCATACGTGTTTTTCCGTTCTGTTTTGCATGTCACCCTATGATCATTTAGGCTGTATTTGATTGTTGTATATGTGTTTTTTATTATTCTAAAATAATAAACAAACACAACTTTACCCTCAAGTGTGTCTCTTCATCTATTAAACTAACTACAAAAACGGTACTTGTAGCTAATTGTTACGGTCTGGCCCGAGCTACGTACGGGTCGGCCCGATCCATCGAGAACCCGATCTGAGCGGTCGAGTTCTCAGCGCTCGCCACGATGCTTGAATACGCGTCCTCGCCATACACCCAATACAGCTGTGAGGAAGTCTCGAGGAAAGTGGGCCTATCCCCTCAGGGCCCACCTCTGACACGGTATAAATGGGGAAGGATCTGCCCTTCCCCCAAGGTACGTTTGATAAACCACTATTTTATGATTTATCTTGTGCTCAATTGAGTGGTTTTTATCTACTCTTTACCCACTTATTCATACTATTTGCATGGTTTTATATTTCCTTCCTGATTATGTGCTTTGATTGAAAACATGCTTCTTTGGACTTATATTTGCTTATTATTAATCCTCTCTTATCACCATTAGATGCCTTGATATGTGTGTTAAGTGATTTCAGAGATTACAGGGCAAGAATGGCTTGGAGGATGGAAAGGAAGCATGCAAAAGTGGAAGGAATGTAAGAAGTTGGAAAAACTGCTAAGCTGTCCAGCCTGACCTCTTCGCACTCAAACGGCTATAACTTTAGCTACAGAGGTCCAAATGACGCGGTTCCAGTTGCGTTGGAAAGCTAACGTCCGGGGCTTCGATTTGATATATAATTTTTTATAGTTGCCTCAATGCCAGGTGACGCGAACGCGTGGGTCACGCGGATGCGTGACCTAGCCAACACCCAATCCGCGCGGTCGCGTGGACGACGCGGCCGCGTCACTTTTCCGCGACCTGTACGGACCAGAAAGCACTGGAAGTGATTTCTGGGCTATTTCTGACCCATTTTTTGGCCCAGAGAACACAGATTAGATGCTATAGAATGGGGGAAATGCATCCATTCATAATCATGCCTCTCATAATTTACTTTTCATGTTTTAGATGTAGTTTTGGAGAGAGAGGTTCTCTCCTCTCTCTCTCTCTCTCTCTCTCTCTTAGGATTTAGATAGTGTTTTTAGAAATTAGGATTTAGGACTTCTCTTAGCTTTCTAGAGTGACTCTCGATCCTAGGTTTAATATTCCTTTTTACTATTTAATTTCTCTTTTATATTTTGATTACTCTGAAACCTTTATTATGTTTGATTGATGTTGCCCAATTGGCTGTTGATGACATTTTTATTTAATGATAATTGAGGTATTTTCAGTTTATAATTATTCTCTTTGAATTAAATTGTCATTGCTTCCCATCTAAGGATATTTTTATTATTCCAGCAATTTTACTTTTTTTTTTCCTTTTGGTTCTGATTAAGAATTTAGTAACTCAACAGTTATTAGACTCAACATAATTAATAATCATTATCTTGCTAATTGAGCTGCACCTAAATAATCCCAACCTTTTTTTAGGAAATAATTAGGATTCAAAGGTCAATTTAATTAGTCCCTTGACTTTCCCTTGCCCTGGTAAAGGTTGACCAAGTGGAGTTTAGATTCAACTTTTATTATAGTTGAGAAAGATAACTAAGTTAGACCTCTAAATTCCCTTATCTTGCCAAAAGTTGTTTTACAGTTATTTGTTTATTTTTAATTGCCATTTACTTTACTTGTCATTTAAATCACTTGCTTCTCACCTTCTAAACCCTGAATTCACAACCTTTATAGCTAATAATAAGAACATACTTCTTTGCAGTTCCTTGAGAAGACGACCCGAGGTTTGAATACTCGGTTAACAATTTCTAAAGGGGTTTGTTACTTGTGACACCCAAAATATTTGTATGAAAGGACTTTTGAAGGTTTAGAAACTATACTTGCAACGAGGATTTATCCGCAAATTTCTAGACCACGCAAAA
>NC_029781.3:73630967-73639751 GCF_000817695.3 Arachis duranensis
GTGCATCAAGGTCAGACCAATCAAGGATGGATGGAACCAAAAGGATCTAATCAACCCTTTTGGCAACAACACCCTCCGAGATATCCTGGACAAAGACCATTCTACCGCGATACCCAGCTGAAAGACATGGTGGACAACCTTGTAACTACCAACAAGCCCTACCCCGTGCATATAAACCGTCCTTTCAACATAAGCTCGAACCACCACACTCACAAGCTTCTCTTCACCAGTCGCCATCATATGATCCTTCCTTACCCCAATACCAATTCAATCGTTCCCAGTCATCACTACTTCCCTATGTATCGTGTCTAAGTCCAGCAAACCGCGAAGCAGAGGATCGCCTAAAAGAAACAATAACTAAATTTCAAACAACCATTCAACAACTGGAGCACGCACTAATCCAATGGGCCACTAAACGCTCAAATATACAAGGATCAACCACAGCTCCATGTGGACAACCCGATGAAGAGCGTAGCATGAAAGAAATACTAGAGACTCCAGTGGACAAGGCAGAGAATGAATTTGTACTAGAACAATTAGAAGAGGCTGTTTTTGTTCAAGAAGAAGAGTTGGTTGAAGATCTAGGCGATGCTGAACTTCCTTGGTAATCCAGAATTGAGGAAAACTCCGTCTAGGATGCTACAGTTGATGCTAAGGAAGATACTGTACAATCTCCAAGGCAAGTCGTTTATGAGGAATCAGACGGAATAATCCAAGAAGCAAATTCCCTTGATGGTGATATTCACAAGTCTAGCTCTCTTGGTGATGAAAACTTGCGTCCGCAAGTGAATTCTCTGAGATCGAAGAATCTTCCCCAAGTGAATATGAAGATGATGCGGAGGTAGATTTCTCTCAACCTCCAATCTATGACTTGAGTGATGAGGAAGACACGGAAGACTTTGACCAGGACACAGATACAATTGAAGATCTTTGCAAAGAAGTGGAGGAATTCACAGAAGAGTATAAGGGAGTAGAACTTACAAAACCACCAAAAACACCTATCCCAAGGCTACTACCACCTAACACAAGCTTCAAATGGGTACAATCCTTAACTTATGACTTTACTTATTCACTTGAATATGGTTTACTCGAAACAGATGGCCAGCTTAGAGCTCTCTGCGGCTTTAAGAGTAAAAGGGAAATGGCTCGTACTCAGAGCTGGTGCACAAGGTTCAATAAAGTTCCACGCTTCACCTCGAAGTACACGGATTGGTATCATGCTCAATTGCATGGATCATAGAGAACGTTTGGTCACCACAGTGAGATTCTACTTTTTAACCCGCCCGAATGGAAACTTACAAATCAAAACGGAGGCGGATTTAAAAGCAAGGCTTGGAATCCTGGAGTTTATTCTGACATTTATCACCCCAGGAACCTAAAAATCTGTTTGAAGCTGTTCAGAAGCTTCACATGCCTAGTTTGGGACTTCGGAGGCTATTGGCATTTCAAGCACTGGTGGAGATTTTTGGACGAATTTAAACATAAGCCACCCTAATCGGAAGCTCCTCCAATGTCCAACTTAAGGACTCTAACTAAAAGTGCTAGGTGAGAGACAACCCACCATAGTATGGTCGTTTCTTTTTCAGTTTATTTCATCATTATTTGTTTTTATTTTTATTTCCTTTTCATTTTACTTTAGTAAACCTGGAATCATGCATAGCACTCATATTAATCACTGCATTCTGCATTGTTTATGCATATATAAAAAAAATTTTCGCTACGCGACGCGATCACATCAGCGACGCATCCGCATCGCTTGGAGAGAAAGGAAAATTAAAAGTGAATAGAAAGTCACGCAGGAGCGTGGCTGGAGGCGTGCTAATGGCACATATCGACCCACGCGAATGCGTCGCTGACGCCTCCGCGTCGAATGGGAAGTATGGCCTCCCACGCGACCGCGTGCCCTGCATTTTCGACGTAAAAGGGTGCACAATGCCATATTGTGCGAGAGTGGTGCTGGAAGCACAATCCTTGTCATGCGACCGTGTTGCCGACGCGGCCGCGTTAATTATTTTCTGATGCACACTCACGCGATCGCGTGCCCCACGCGATCGCGTCACCCAATTTTGGCAATTAAATTGAATCGAACAGAGAATTGTGCTGGAGCGAGGCTGCACTCGCGCCAACAGCGCAACACGGGTCACGCGACCGCGTGACTGACGCGATCGCGTCGTCTTACCTGACGCGTACCCACGCGAACGCGTGCCTTCCGCGGCCGCGTCGCATGCGCCGCACAGCTCACCCTAAAACTGCCATATATCTTATCTTTCTCTCCTCCAAATCCTAATTTTTTCTTCTCTTTTCTTATTTACTTCCTCTTCCCTTCTTTCCCTTCTCATTCTTCTTATTTTTTTATTTTATTTTAATTTATTTGCATATCTCATTCATTACATTTTAAATCTGTGCATATTTTTATTTTTTTTTCTGAATTTTTTATTTTTCCATTGGTGTTAAATATCCCTTCTTATTCAACTGTTACATCTTTTCTTGAATTTATTTTGGTAACTTGTTTTACACTGTTGGGCAATACTATTTAAGTCAATCTTTTATGTTATTTGTATTAATTTTGCATTGACATGAATTTATATTGTCTTACACTCTCCTCCCCTATGTTACAAATTTTATACCACTGGTATGCCATGGCTTCTATCATTTTCTCACGTACATGTTGAAGCTTCCATGTAAATGAGACCATTATCATTTGGCATTACTCAACCCATATTTCATTTACTTTCTATCTTTATTTTTGGGTTACTTTTCTTTCCTTTTTCTTTCAGGATGGCCAACCGGAAGGGAAGCGGAAGACGTTTACATGGGGAGACAGACAAGTCCATCTGCAAAATCTTGAAGAAAAGCTTCAGTTGGAACAACCCGTCCACCTGCACATCTCAGCATGCACTGAGGACGGTGCAATCTTTAAGTGTAGGGAGGTCGATACCGATCTCCGTGGGTTAGTACTTTTTTTTCAACACCAATAATCTTATTTTCTTTATTTGTTTATTGTTGCATCTGCATATTTGATTGCATATTTATTTGATGATTTTGTGCATTTAGTTACTACTTGGTTAAAATAATACATTTCTTTTAAAATCCTATTTTTGAAAAATTTCACTAATTTAAATTGAAAATTTTTATGTTAAAAATTTGTTTGAAGTTGTAATTGGAACATAGTTTTTGAGCCAAAGAACACACAACCTGTGAGATTTGAGCTTATTTACATGGTTACATTATTTAACCATAGACATTTTATTCTTGTGTGTTTACTTCTCTATGATTGCAATCTTAGCTTTGTTTCATTCTATATATCCAATATTTAGTGTATTTAAATACTTGCATATGATTGAGGCCATTGTTAATTCTAGCTCACTTATCCCAAAATTAGCCTACCTTTTACATCACCTTTGTTAGCCCCCTTGAGCTTTTAATCCCCTCTTGTTCTATAAACCACAATACTAGCCTTAAGCAGAAAAACAAAATAAAAATTCCAAGTTGAATCCTTGGTTAGCTTAAGATAGAAAATCATGAATAGAGTTAAATGTGGGAAACCTTGTGGGAACATGAGTGATAGAAACATAGGGTTAGAAAGATTAAAAAAGAAATAAAAATAAATTTGGAAAACATGCTCATAAGAAAATCAAAGTGATTCAATTACCATGTGCATCAAAAAAAAAAAATTTCAGCATCTGAATAAAAGGGGATACAAAAAGAAATTCCCCAATGAAAATAATACACATGGGATAAACATAAAAAGTGAAACATGAGCATGTAATACAAAAGTGGAAAAAATTATGGGTAGCTAGGTATGATTACTTTAGAGTGTATGTATGCTAGGTGAGATCTTAGACTAATCAAGGATTCACTTTATAAAGCTCACTTAGCCATATATATACCCTTACCCTTACCTTAGCCCCATTACAACCTTGAAAAGACCTCATGATGTTTGCATTGATGCATTAAATATTGTTGATTGGTGAGATGAAGAACAAAGTGT
Source organism: Arachis duranensis (assembly GCF_000817695.3). NCBI lineage: Eukaryota > Viridiplantae > Streptophyta > Magnoliopsida > Fabales > Fabaceae > Arachis > Arachis duranensis. The sequence continues at coordinate 73,634,959 of NC_029781.3, forward strand.
TAGAAAGCATGACTAGGGAAGAGTAGAGTGATTGACCCTAGACACTTGAGAGATTAGAAGTGCATATACATTTCCTGTGAGGGTTCAATGCTTGATTCTATGTTCCCTGCTTTCATGAGCTATCTTCTTACAAGTTTACTTATCTTTTATTGTGTAATTTGAATTAGTGGAATTTGGTTTATATTTATTCTTGGAGAATTTATTTACTTTTAAACCAAGTAGGTAGAAACATTTTGCATGTAGCTGCATTCATATACATAGGTTGCATTTCATAACATTTCACCTTTCCTCTTCATCTTTATAGCTTCTTTTGAGCTTAGCATGAGGACATGCTAATGTTTAAGTGTGGGGAGGTTGATAAACCACTATTTTATGGTTTATCTTGTGCTCAATTGAGTGGTTTTTATCTACTCTTTACCCACTTATTCATACTATTTGCATGGTTTTATATTTCCTTCCTGATTATGTGCTTTGATTGAAAACATGCTTCTTTGGACTTATATTTGCATATTATTAATCCTCTCTTATCACCATTAGATGCCTTGATATGTGTGTTAAGTGATTTCAGAGATTACAGGGTAAGAATGGCTTGGAGGATGGAAAGGAAGCATGCAAAAGTGGAAGGAATGCAAGAAGTTGGAAAAACTGCTAAGCTGTCTAGCCTGACCTCTTCGCACTCAAAAGGCTATAACTTTAGCTACAGAGGTCCAAACGACGCGGTTCCAGTTGCGTTTGAAAGCTAACGTCCGGGGCTTCGATTTGATATATAATTTACCATAGTTCCCATGACGCCAGGCGATGCGAACGCGTGGGTCACGCGGACGCGTGACCTAGCCAACACCCAATCCGCGCGGTCGCGTGGACGACGCGGCCGCGTCACTTTTCCGCGACCTGTACGGACCAGAAAGCGCTGGAAGTGATTTCTGGGCTATTTCTGACCCAGTTTTCGGCCCAGAGAACACAGATTAGAGGCTATAAAGTGGAAGAAATGCATCCATTCATAATCATGCCTCTCATAATTTACTTTTCATGTTTTAGATGTAGTTTTGGAGAGAGAGGTTCTCTCCTCTCTCTCTCTTAGGATTTAGATAGTGTTTTTAGAAATTAGGATTTAGGACTTCTCTTAGCTTTCTAGAGTGACTCTCGATCCCAGGTTTAATATTCCTTTTTACTATTTAATTTCTCTTTTATATTTTGATTACTCTGAAGCCTTTATTATGTTTGATTGATGTTGCCCAATTGGCTGTTGATGACATTTTTATTTAATGATAATTGAGGTATTTTCAGTTTATAATTATTCTCTTTGAATTAAGTTGTCATTGCTTCCCATTTAAGGATATTTTTATTATTCCAGCAATTTTACTTTTTTTTTCCTTTTGGTTCTGATTAAGAATTTAGTAACTCAACAGTTATTAGACTCAACATAATTAATAATCGTTATCTTGCTAATTGAGCTGCACCTAAATAATCCCAACCTTTTCTTAGGAAATAATTAGGATTCAAAGGTCAATTTAATTAGTCCCTTGACTTTCCCTTGCCCTGGTAAAGGTTGACCAAGTGGAGTTTAGATTCAACTTTTATTATAGTTGAGAGAGATAACTAAGTTAGACCTCTAAATTCCCTTATCTTGCCAAAAGTTGTTTTACAGTTATTTGTTTATTTTTAATTGCCATTTACTTTACTTGTCATTTAAATCACTTGCTTCTCACCTTCTAAACCCCGAATTCACAACCTTTATAGCCAATAATAAGAACATACTTCTTTGCAGTTCCTTGAGAAGACGACCCGAGGTCTGAATACTCGGTTAACAATTTCTAAAGGGGTTTGTTACTTGTGACACCCAAAACGTTTGTATGAAAGGACTTTTGAAGGTTTAGAAACTATACTTGCAACGAGGATTTATCCGCAAATTTCTAGACCACGCAAAAGTTCTCTCATCAACGTCACATATCCTACCTAACCATTTCTCGCCTGCACACTGACTGACTAGAGCGTCGGAGTGTCTTTGCAGGTGACCGCCCTCCATCTTTCCACAACGAGAGTCTGGCTACTCAGAAGATCAAACCCGGCACACCCGCTCGAGACGAGGCAATCCTGTCACTTCACACCTCTACCCGAACTGTCCGGTAACCGTGATCCCGATCATTGGTGCCGTCTGTGGGGACACGCTGTTATGGAAGTTGTGCCAGCGCAGAGGCGGCAGCCTCTGTCGCTTCACCGGGAGGACGACGAAGGTCCCCCCAACAACGCATCGAACCGCGCACAAGGACGTGAGAGACGCGACCTTTCGGAGGAACTGGCGGTGACAGCGCTCGAATAATGCAGGAGCTACGCCACAGAGTCCAAAATCTGGAGAGACAACTAGCCGATCAGGAGCACGATCGACGGACCACCGATCCTACTTACTCCCCGTCCCCAGAGAGCCGGGAGAGAGATTCCCACCGGAGTCACCCCTGGCACGCCTCCGCTTCCAGAACGGAAGTGGAAAGCACCCGAGAAGACTCTCCCATCCCGAGAAGACGAAATGACACAATCATCTACTCCCGAGGCAAGGAAACACGCCACAAGGGACGAGATCACGAAGGCGAAGAAGGAAGGCATGTGAGGATGCGGCAACCTGTGATAATGGGCGCCACCCCGTTCCATCGGTCCATCCTTGAGGTCCGGTTGCTGAAGCACTTTGACAAACTAACGGACATGAGGTACGATGGAACCCAAGACCCTCTGGAACACCTCACGGCTTTTGAGGCTAGAATGAATCTGGAGGGAGTAGGGAATGAGGTGAGGTGTCGGGCCTTCCCGGTCACCCTAGCCGAACCTGCGATCCGATGGTTTAACAGCCTCCCGCAAGGGTCCATCTATGAGTTTTTGGACATCAGTCGTGCTTTCTTGGCTCAATTCACAACACGAATAGTGAAGGCAAAACACCCGATCAACCTGCTCGGGATAATCCAAAGGCCCGGGGAGCCGACCAGGAAATACCTGGACCGCTTCAACGACGAATGCTTAGAAATTGACAGCCTAACCGATTCGGTGGCCAGCCTCTATCTGATGACCGGCCTCCTGAACGAGGACTTTCGAAAATATCTCACCACGAAACCGGTTTGGATGATGCACGAAATCCAAACGGTGGCTAAGGAATACCTAAATGACGAGGAAGTTAGCCAGGTCGTGGCTGCCAATAAACGGCACAACGGCTACAATCAACTGAGGCAACAGGGTAATGGAGAGAGGCAGAAAGAACAAGTTAAAGAAGGAGGGCCAAGCAAGGCACCCAGACTGTTTTCCCGAATCGGAAAGTTCACAAACTACACTCCACTCACTCTCCCCATCATGGAAGTTTACCAGCAAATAGCCAAGAAAGGGATCTTGTTGAAGCACCGACCACTCAAAGACCGCACGGGGGGAAACAAGAACCTCTACTGTGACTACCACAAGGGCTATGGACACCAAACACAGGACTGCTTTGACCTGAGAGATGCATTAGAGCAAGCCATAAGAGACGGTAAACTCTCAGAATTCTCCTATCTTATAAGGGAACCGAGGAGGCAACCGATCTCTAATCCAAGGAATGATGAAGGAGCCGGCAGTCACCCTGCACCTCTCGAAGCTAAGCCCCTCATGGTTGGACCCCATCACCGACTTCTTAGAAAATGACAGACTTCCCGACAACGAAAAAGACGCTAAGAAACTAAGAAGGGAAGCAGCCATGTATGCGATCATCCAAGGTCAATTGTTCAGGAAAGGATTCAACCAGCCCCTGCTGAAATGCCTGCACCCCGACCAAACAGACTACGTCCTCAGGGAAGTCCATGAAGGGTGCTGCGGCCATCACATAGGAGGCAAAGCCCTGGCAAGAAAATTAATTCGAGCCGGATACTATTGGCCGTCAATGATGGCTGACTCCCAGGAATTCGTTAGGAAGTGTGTCAGATGCCAACAAAACGCCAATTTCCACAAGGCACCGCCCTCCGAACTAAGCTTGTTAACGTCCTCCCGGCCATTTTCACAATGGGGAGTCGATCTCTTGGGCCCCTTCCCGGTTGGTCCCGGACAAGTCAAGTACCTCATAGTCGCCATTAACTACTACACCAAATGGATAGAAGCCGAGCTGCTGGCCAGTATATCCTCGTCCAACTGCAGGAAGTTCATATGGAGGCAAGTGATAACGCGGTTCGGTATCCCGGAGGTTGTTATCTCAGACAACGGAACACAGTTCACCGACAAGAAATTCACGGAGTTCCTCACTGGCTTGGGCATAAGACAGAGGTTCTCCTCAGTGGAACACAGTTCACCGACAAGTTCATACTGCTAGGGCTTAAGAAGTGGCTGGATAATAAAAAGGGCGCTTGAGCTGACGAGCTCGCCTCGGTCCTCTGGTCCTACCGTACGACCGAGCAGTCTTCCACTAGGGAGACTCCCTTTCGGCTAACGTACGGGCTAGATGCGGTAATACCTGTGGAAATCGGGGAACCAAGCCCACGACTACTTTTGAAGGGAGTAAAGGAAGCTGTGGAAAAGGATCTAATAGACGAAACCAGGGAGACGGCCCACTTGACGGAAACAGCACTAAAACAAAGAATGGCCCTACGCTACAACGGCAAAGCACTCAAAAAGAAGTTTGAAGCAAACGACCTCATCTTAAGGCGCAACGACATCGGCTTACCGACCCCGGGAGAAGGCAAACTGGCAGCAAACTGGGAAAGGCCCTACAGAATTAAGGAGGTAATCGGAAAGGGCGCATACAAATTGGAAAAGCTCAATGGCAAGGAGATCCCGAGGACATGGAATGC
>NC_029781.3:73639784-73650364 GCF_000817695.3 Arachis duranensis
CGATAACTTAAGAAGGTTTTACTCCTAAGTCATTTACTTTGTAACAACACCTCAATACCTTGGCTACAACGATAAAATTTGCTTGATTACCAATTGTTATGCTTGCCCATATTTTTTCTATCTTGTGTTTACTTTCTTCTCTTTTTGAGCAACCACCGTGCAAAGGAGGATACACGGTCCCGGGACTGATCACCCCGGAAGCCCCTAGGAAAAGGACATGGCAAACGGCCATAACAAAAAGAAAACGCGACCTCAAAGAAATGCCGACCTAACGGTAAAAACAAGTAAACTAGTAAACAGTGAAACGAGATCTACATGGTAATCAAACGTACGCAAGTACAAACCAGCAAACCCACTAAACGGGCAAACACAGTTCTACAAACCCACTAAACGGGCAAACACAGTTCTACAAAAAGTTCAAAAGTTACAAAAATTACTTCTTCGGCATGTCGACAACCTTTCCGTCGTTGATGGTTTTGAAGACACCAATTGCCGATATATCGAAATCAGGAGCAATAGTCTTCACTTGAGCTTTGAGGGCCTCTTCAGTCATGAAAATCGCATTCTTGCCCTGCTCCTTAACCTCCTTGTGTTTTTCCTTGAACGCATCGGCCTCGTCCCGAGCGACCTTAGCGGCCGCAACCGCGTCATCACGGTCTTTCTCCAACACGGCCAACCAATTTTGTGTGGCACTCAACTGGCTCTTCAGGGTTATCTCTTGCTCCATCAAACGGGACACAGACGCATCGGCAGTTTTCAACTTCTCCTCGGCCGACGTAGTCTTCTTCTTGGCGGCCTCGAGCTTGTTCCCAGCCTCGACCAGCTGCCCTTGAAGCGTTTCAACTTGAGTTTTGAACTTGTTGTTGGCGGCGACCGCGGACTCAAGCTTCCGACGAAGTGAGGCCATACCTGAAAGCTCGAACTCAGCCTTCCGGGCTATGGCCGCGCCACGAAGGAGGGTGCGGTACATCCATCGCGCCTACCCGGTGAGGTCGGTACCATGGAAATGTTCCTCCGTGCCAGGGAGCAACTGAGCATCTATAAATGCCCCAGCATCAAAGTTCCTTTCCATGACAGTAAGGACCCCCTCGGGACTAGACTGCGACCTCTGTCTCTTGGGGGTGGGGATGACAGACAACTCTTCATCTTCCTCCCGATGAACCGAAGACGAGTGCCCGGGAACAGCCACTTCCTGAAAGATGGGGGACGCGGAAGTCGGAGTGGCAACCTTAGTGGTCATGGTGACGTCAGGAGGCGTGGGTGCCGCCTGGGCCACCTCGCCCTCAGGAACTGCCACTGACTGTCCCCCATCCTCTTCGCCATCATCCTCCTTAAGGAAGGTATGGAACAAATTCTCCATGCCGGTCACTTCGGCAGATAGTCCCACTGCAAACAAGAAATGAACAAATTAGCAATCAGTACAGCAAGGCAAAGGTAAACAATCATACAAATGATGACACGACAAAGACAACTCACGAATATAATCGCGGGCGGCCTCTCGGTTACCCATTAGGAGATGAGGATTCACATTATTTCTCCCAAGAACCACCCACAGTATGTCGGCTATCCTCCGATCCACAGCTGACATCCCTTTGTAAGTAACCTTTTTTGTGTTTCCTCTCCTTCGAAGGGTTCGTAAGATTAAAAAAGTAGAGGAAGTCGTCGACGGAGATCGGCAGCTCCAAGTATTCGCACACCATCTCGAAGCAGCGGATGGAGGCCCAACTGTTCGGATGCAGCTGGGATGGCGCCACGGAGATCCGGTTAAGAAGGCCCATCTGGAAGGGAGAAAAAGGGATGCGCACCCCCACTTGGGTGAACATGGCCTTATAAAATCAGATCCAGTCGGCAACCCGGGGGGCATTGAAGTTAATCTCATACAGCCGCTCGTGAGGAGCAGGGACATAAACGTCGTAATTAGCCTCCTCATCGGTACCCCCACACAGGTACTCGGCCTGACGAAATTCCGTGAGCTCCTCCTCACCCATCTGGTTGGGGGAGTCCCTGAGGTCGGAGACAACCCAGGCATATGGGTCGTAACCCGCGGCAGAAGTAGAAGCCCGGCCAATGACACGAGGCATACCTACAGTGGGGGCACCGCTCGGTTAGTCCATAAGGTCGGAAGCCCAGAAAAACCCGAAAACCCACACATCACCTACCCCACAACCCAAACTAAGTATAGCTAAAGGGGAGACCAAATGAGACTAAGTCCAGAATGGTAAACCCCCGTGACACACCATATCCGATAGAAAGAAAATATATCTATTCACAGAGACAAAACAACAAAAGATACCTATAATAAACATGCAGAAAACCATTGAGGCAGAAGGAAAATGGTGATTACCTGGAGTATTAGGAAAATTCGGAAAGGAACGAAACACATTAGAACGCTGGAAAGAACTTCTGGACGATGGGGAATGCAGGAAGAAGGAAGAACAAAAACGATCAGGGAGAAACAAGAATGGGAGAGAAAAATGCAAAACTGTTTAAAAACTGCCTTAGGGAGAGCGCGAAAGGCCTGGGGGCAGAATAGTCTTTACACACAGGGTTTCTTAACCCATTATGAGCATTCAATGCCCCGCGCAAGAAACGAGGCGACGAAGGAACGCCCCGAATTACGAACGGGCACGCATGCGAGTGGCGCGTCTCCCGCACTAACGACCGACCTAACGACTATAAAGAAAGAGACAACCCGCCACCAACGGCCCATGCGGCTGATTGCCGGTGTGTGGGGGCACTGTTACGGTCTGGCCCGAGCCACATACGGGTCGGCCCGACGCATCGAGAACCCGACCTGAGCGGTCGAGTTCTCAGCGCTCGCCACGATGCCTGGACACGCGTCCTCGCCATACACCCAACACAGCTGTGAGGAAGCCTCGAGGAAAGTGGGCCTATCCCCTCAGGGACCACCTCTGACACGGTATAAATGGGGAAGGATCTGCCCTTCCCCCAAGGTACGTCACATATCCTACCTAACCATTTCTTGCCTGCACACTGACTGACTAGAGCATCGGAGTGTCTTTGCAGGTGACCCCCCCTCTCCATCTTTCCACAACGAGAGTCCAGCTACTCGGACGATCAGACCCGGCACAACCGCTCGAGACGAGGCAATCTTGTCACTTCACACCTCTACCCGAACTGTCCGGTAACCGTGATCCCAAACAATATGTTTCCTTTTCTATTTTAGAATCGACAATGAAAGAACAAGGGAGTAAGTACCTGTAAAATGCACTTCGACGCTTAAGTCAATATATAAGTAATAGGTTTTGCAGAATTCAATGAATAGAACAATCTTCTTACCATTTTCTTTATATCTGAAAATGAAAAGTAACCGTTGTGTCTTCGAGTAATGATGTTTTAAGCGGAAATTAATAGCATACCTGACATTTTGATACCCGTTTGAATGTCAGTTATTGGCAGCTGATCTATAATGTTCATGGCTAAGTTATAACTTGCAACCGATGTATAACGGTCGTATCACATCTCCCAAACTTGGCCTGGTGGTATTTTGATGAAACAGGTTGAGCTTTTATTGAGTTATAACTCGAGGTTTTGATAAGGATATGGAGCCCCCAGTTCAATGTGTTTTATTAAAATAAATTTTGGTACAATTAAATGCAATAGTTATAATTTTCTTGGAAAAAAAGGGTCTTGTCATTAAAAGGTGTGTACAGTTTCCAATGAGATTTGTTACCGTTGTTTTTTTTAGAAACAACGGTTGTGATGTGTTTGGAACTGAAAAGGTTTTATTAAATGTTTGCTAAAGCTTTTTGGAATCTTGGAAGTTTTAATTAAAGCAAGTTCAGTTTTGTTGAAACGTGTTTTTGAAGATTAAGAGATGAGTAAAAAAGGTTAGTTCACTCTCATTTCTTTTTCTAATTTTGTCCACTTGCTTTCTTCCCTTCTATTCTTGGGTAACAATAGGTGAGAAAAAGGAAAAAGGTTGGCAGAAAGTTGATGATGATGATGAGTTGTATAATTGGGTGAGTGAGGATGTAAAGGTTCATGGGTCTCTCTTTGTACATAAGGGTAGTGTGGATGAAATAGATACTTCAAAGATAGTGAGGTATGGGGTTCGAATAGAATTGTTGCTATGTACGAGGGCTGAGTGTGTCTTTCATAGACAAAATTATTTTGAGTATTTTTATATGTATAGTTGTATTTTGGAACAGATTCGAGTGAAGCTTCCGTTTACAGAGTTTGAATGTAACGTTTTGAAGCAGTTGAATTGCACTCTATTGCAGTTACACCTAAATGGTTGGATATTTTTTAGGAGTTTTGAAACATTGATGGACTTTTTGGAAGTAAAACCTTCATTGGATTTATTTTTCATTATGTTTCAGGCGAAATGGGTTTGAAAATGGGTTTGGGTAAATTTAAATAGCTCGCTTGGTTTTACGGCTATCAACCTTTATAAATTGTCATTCAAAGATTTCAAAGAAATGTTTTAGAAAATAAAATTGATTGAGGAATGTTTTCCGTTTTATCTTGACGAAAACCTCGGCGAGAAGTTTTTTCTCTGGTAGTGTTCACAACCACAACATATTCTGGGTCCTGAGGAAATAAGTTCGAGGAATGAATGTATAATTGACTATTTGTTGGGTGCTATTGGTAGAGAAGAGCTATTTTTTATTTGCTTCCGTGGGAAAAGGACAAGATGTCACTGGTGAATTATCTTGGTAAGGTTTGATAGGAAGTGTTTGTGTATGTAGAAATAGGTCATATCCTAATATTAATATGTGTTTTTCTTTTGTAGTTGAAAAATATTCAGGTGTGTTTGCTGCGAGCTTGAGAGTTCGGCTCAATACAAAAATTTTGGAAAAAGAAGGTTCGTCCTCGAACCCCGGAAAAGGAGATGGTGATGGGGAGGTCAATCAGCCAAGTCGAGGGAGGAAGAAAATTATTTTGAAAAAGAGAAAATCTGACCTTATTGATATTGGTGCGTCTGATGACTTAGTGGAGAAGTCGAAAGAAATTCCTTTGGAAGAGCTGGCTACGTTTGTAAGTAATCAAGAAAAGCTTCATGGTTTTGCCAAGGATGGTGATGGTCCCTCGGTATAGAATAAAAATTTTCCTTTCATGGTTGTTGCGGATGAGACGTTGCAGTCCTCATTCGATGTGAATTTGGTGAACGAGGTTGGGGATGTTGCAGTTGATCAATACTTATAGGTATGGTTTGATTATTTGTCTATATAAAAGATTGTAAAAATTGGTTAGCGATAAACCACTATTTTATGGTTTATCTTGTGCTTAATTGAGTGGATTTTATCAACTCTTTACCCACTTATTCATACTATTTGCATGGTTTTACATTTGCCTTCCTAATTATGTGCTTTGATTGAAAACATGCTTCTTTGGACTTAATGTTCCCTATGTTTAATCCTTTCCTATTACCATTAGATGCCTTGATATGTGTGTTAAGTATTTTTAGATATTATAGGGCAGGAGTGGCTCAGAGGATGGAAAGGAAGAATGCAAAAATGGAAGGAATATAAGAAGTTGGAAAAACTGCTAAGCTGTCCAGCCTGACCTCTACCCATTCAAACGGCTATAACTTTAGCTACAGAGGTCCAAACGATGCGGTTCCTGTTGCATTGGAAAGTTAACGTTCGAGGCTTCGATTTGATATATAATATGCCATAGTTTCTCTGATGCTAGGTGACGCGAACACGTGATCCACACGAACGCGTTGCATCTGCGAACTTCAATCCGCGCGGCCGCGTGGGCGACGCCTCCGCGTCACTTGCCCGCGACCTGAACGTACCAGAATACGCAAGGGGAGATTTTTGGGCTATTTTTGACCCATTTTTCGGTCCAAAAAACACAGATTAGAGGCTATAAAGTGGGGATTGCATCCATTCATCATCAGGCTCTCATAATTCACAATTTTAGTTTTAGATGTAGTTTTTAGTGAGAGAGGCTCTCTCCTCTCTCTTAGGATTAGGATTAGGATTCCTCTTAAAGAACTTAGGAATATTTTCATCTTCTTCAATTACAGGTTCAATATTCCTTTTATATATTTTCTCAATTTATTTTATGAACTCTTTATGTTTGGATTGATTTTCTTAATTAATGTTATTTGAGGTATTTCAGTTTATGATTGTTTTATTTATATGAATGCTTTTAATTTAATTTAGATATTTTCCCTTTTGGTTTTGGTTGATTAATTGGTGACTCTTGAGTTATCAAATTCATTGTTGATTGAAAATTGGAATTCTTCAAGAATTGATTCGAGATCCAATAACTCTAACTTTTCCCAAGGAAATACTGGGACTTGAGAATTCGAATTAATTCATCTACTTAACTTACCTTCATAGTTAGAGGTTAACAAAGTGGGAGAAAACTCCAATTCTCATCACAATTGATAAGGATAACTAGGATAGGACTTTCGAATTTTCATACTTTGCCAAGAGTTTATTTTACAGTTATTATTATTTTATTTTAAATGTCATTCAACATACCTTTTACCTTAATCCAAAACCCCAAACACACTTTTGCATAACCAATAATAAAAACATACCTCCCTGCAATTCCTTGAGAAGACGACCCGAGTTTTAAATACTCGGTTATCAATTTTAAAGGGATTTGTTACTTGTGACAACCAAAACTTTTGTACGAAGGGATTTCTGTTGGTTTAGAAACTATATCTACAACGCGACTATTTTTATAAAATTCTTTACTAGCAAAAATCCTAACGTCAAAATGGTGCCGTTGCCGGGGAATTGCAAACGTGTGCCTTATTATTGGTTATTGTAAATATTTTTCAAAAAAAAAATATTTTTCTTTTACTTGTTTATTTGTTTCTCCTTTTTCCCCCTTATTTCTGATAACTACTATGAATTCTCACCCCTCTCGTTTTGAGTTTGGTTCTAACTTTGTTGAAGGAAATAGAAACCACATCAGGAATATGCATCAAGGTCAGACCAATCAAGGATGGATGGAGCCAAGAGGATCTAATCAACCCTTTAGGCAACAACACCCTCCAAGATATCATGGACAACGACCATTCTACAATGCATACCCAGCTGAAAGATATGGTGGACAACCTTGTAACTACCAACAAGCCCCACCCTGTGCTCAGAGATCATCCTCTCGACATAATTTCGAACCACCACACTCACAAGCTTCCTTTCACCATTCGCCACCATATGATCCTTATCCGCCCCAACGCCAATCCAATTACTCCCAAGAACCACCACTCTCCTACACACCATGTCCATATCCATCAAGCAAAAAATCACAGGTTCGCTTCGAGGAATCAGTAAACCAGTTTAATGCAACCCTTCATCAACTGGAGCAAGCAATAAATCAATTATCTTCCAGACGTTCAGACACTCAACAGACTCCCATGGCTTCATGTGGAGAATCTAATGAAGAACGCAGCACGAAGAAGACATTAGAGACTTCAGTGGACAGCATAGAGCATAACTTCGTACTGGAACAAGTAGAGGACGCTGTCATTGTAGAAGAAGAAGAGTTGGTTGAAGATTTAGGAGATGCTGAACCTCCTAGGAAATACAGAGTCATGGAAGACCCCGTCAAGGATGTTACAATTGACGCTAAAGAGGAAGTTGCACAGCCTTCAATGCAGATATCTTATGAAGAACTAGACGGAAATACCCAAGACACATGTTTCCTTGATGATGATGATCACCAGTCAAGTCCTCCTAGTGAATGAACTTGCACCCGCAAGTGAATTCTTTGAGACAGAAGAATCTTCCCCAAGTGAATACGATGATGATGCAGAGGTTGACTTTTCTCAACCTTCTAATTATGACTCAAGTGATAAGGAAGATATGGAAGACTTTGACCAGGACATGGCTGGAATGGAAAAGGTTTGCAAGGAAGTGGAGGAATTCACTGAAGACCACAAGGGAGTAGAGCTTGCAGAACCATTGGAAACACTAATCCCAAGGCCACTACCACTCAACACAAACTTCAAGTGGGTAAAATCCTTGACCTTTATCTTCAATTTTTCACTTGAATATGGTTTGCTTGAGACAGATGGCCAGCTTAGACCTCTTTGCAGCTTTAAGAGAAAAAGGGAAATGACTCGCATTCAGCGCTGGTATGCAAGATTCAATGAGGTTTCACATTTCAATTTGAGGTGCAAGAATTGGTGTCAAGCTCAATTTAAAAAATCTCAGAAGCTGTTTGGTCACTACAGTGAGAATTCGGATTACTCCTTACCCGACTGGAACAATGTAGATCAAGACAAAGACGGATGTAGAAGAAAAGTTTGGGATCCTGGAGTCTATTTTGACATTCAACACTCTGGGAGCCTGCAAGCCTGTGTGAACTCACCTAAGGGCTTTACGTACCTTGTTTGGAACCCCGGAGGATGCTGGCATTCCAAACACTGGTGAAAATTTTTGGACGAATTCAAGCATAAGCCACCATAGCAGGAAGCTCATCTAATGTCCAACTTAAGGACTTTAACTAAAAGTGCTAAGTGAGAGACAACCCACCATGGTATGATCGTCCCTTTTCAGTTTTAATTCTAGTATGTTTTGTTTGTTTTTGAATTTTTACTGAACCTGGAATCATGCATAGCATTCATATTAAGCATTGCACTCTGCATACTGCATAATCAAAAAAAAAATTTTACGCACGCGACGCGGCAGCGTCGCTGACGCGTCCGCGTCACCAGTGCGTTATGAAGAAAAGAAAGTTGAACAGAGAGTCACGCTGGAGGCGTGCCAGTGGCACAAATTGACCCACGCGACCGCGTCGCCGACGCGTCCGCGTAACATGGCAATAATAGCCTCCCACGCGACCGCGTGACCCACGTGACCGCGTCCCCTGATTTTCGACATAAAAAGGATGCACAAAGAACTATTGTGCGAGAGTAGTGCTGGATTGGTGCTGCACGCACAATTCTACCCACGCGGACGCATGGCTCACGCGTTCGCGTCATTCCCTTCTAAAGCCCACTCACGCGATTGCATGCCCCACACGATCGCGTTACCCCAAATTTGGCAAATAAAATAATTCGAACAGAGAATTGTGCAGGCGCGAGGCTGCACTCGCGCCAGAAGCATAACATGTGTCACGCGACCGCGTGACCGACGCGACCGCGTCGATTAACTTAAAGCGCAAGTCACGCGACCGCGTGCCCCACGCGTCCGCGTCGCTTGCGCCGTACAGCTTATCCTAATTTGCCAAATATCTTATATTTTCTTCCCCAATCCTAATTTTTCCCTCCCCCCTTTCTTACTCACTTCTTTCCCTTCTCATTCTTCTTATCTTTCATTTTATTTATTTGCATATTTCATTCATTGCATTTTAATTTAGTGCATATTTTTTCTTTTTTTTTCTAAATTTATTATTTTTCCTTTGGTGTTGATTTTCTTATTTAACTGTTGCATCTTTTCTGATTTAATTTTTAGTGACTTGTTTTACAATGTTGGGTGATGCTATTTTTCTGTCAATGTCAATTTGTTATGATACCTGTATTCCTTTTGCATTGACATGAACTTACATTGTCTTTCATTACCCACTCTCTTCCCCATTGTTGTACATTTTGTACCACTGGCATGCCATGGCTTCTATTATTTTCTCACGTACATGTTGAAGCTTCCATGTAAATGAGACCCTTATCATTTGGCATTAACCGATCCATACTTCACTTATTTTCTTATCTTTATTTTTGGGTTACTTTTCTTCCCTTTTTCTTTCAGGATGGCCACCCGGAGGAGAACCGGAAGACGTTTACATGGGGAGACAAAACAAGTCCATCTGCACAATCTTTGGAGAGAAGCATCAGTTGGAACAACCCATCCACCTGCACATCTTAGCATGCACCAAGGACGGTGCAATCTTTAAGTGTGGGGAGGTCGATACCGATCTCCATGGGTTAGCTATTTTCTTCTTTTCAACACCATTGTTTTATTTTCTTTGTTTATTCATTATTGCATTTGCATATTTGATTACATGTTTGTTTGATTTTTTTTGCATATTTTACCACTTGGTTAAAGTGATATTTTCTTTTTCAAGAAATTTTTATAGTATTTCACTAATTTAAATTGTAAATTTTCGTGTTAAATTTGTTTGAAGTTGTATTTGGAACATGATTTTTGAGCCAAAGAACACACAACCTGTGAGATTTTGAGCTTAATTGTATGGTTACATTATTTAACCATAAAATTTTATTCTTGTGTGTTTTCTTCTCTATAATTGTAATCTTTGCTTTGTTCCATTCTATATGTCCAATATTTAATATATTTACATGCTTGCATATGATTGAGGCCATTGTTTGATTCTAGCTCACTTATCCCAAAATTAGCCTACCTTTTACATCACCCTTGTTAGCCCCCTTGAGCCTTTCATTCCCTCTTATTCTATAAACCACAATACTAGCCTTAAGCAGAAAAACAAATTTAAAATCCCAAGTTGAATCCTTGGTTAGCTTAAGATAAAAATTGTGTAATTGTTTAAGTGTGGGAAACCTATTGGGAACATGGATGATAAAAACAAAGGGTGGGAAGTTGAAAAGAATAAAATAATTCAAAATAAAATTTTTGGGAAGCATGCTCATGTGAAATCAAAATAATTGAATTACCATGTGCATTAAAAAAATA
>NC_029781.3:73650404-73672404 GCF_000817695.3 Arachis duranensis
TTTGCTTTACAAAGTATGTATGTTAGGTGAGACCTTAGACTAATCAATGATTCACTTAATTAGCTCACTTCGCCTTATATATATATCCCTACCTTTACCTTAGCCCCATTACAACCCTGAAAAGACCTCATGATGTTTGCATTAGTATACTAAATATTTGTTGATTGGTTAGATGAAGAACAAAGTTTTAGAAAGCATGATTAGAGAATAGTAGAGAGATTGACCCTAGACACTTGAGAGATTTGAGCACATATACACTACCAGTGAGGGTTCAATGCTTAATTCTATGTTCCCTGCTTTCATGAGCTATTTTCATACAAGTTTACTTGTCTTTATTTTATATGATTTGAATTAGTGAAATCTGATTTATGTTTGTCTTGGAGAACTTATTTATTTTTAACCAAGTAGGTAGAAATATTTTTGCATGTAGTTGCATTCATATAGATAGGTTGCATTTCATACATCCTACCATTCCTCTTCATCTTTATAATTTCTCTTGAGCTTAGCATGAGGACATGCTATTGTTTAAGTGTGGGGAGGTTGATAAACCACTATTTTATGGTTTATCTTGTGCTTAATTGAGTGAATTTTATCAACTCTTTACCCACTTATTCATACTATTTGCATGGTTTTATATTTGCCTTCCTAATTATGTGCTTTGATTGAAAACATGCTTCTTTGGCCTTAAGTTCCCTATGTTTAATCCTCTCTTATTACCATTAGATGCCTTGATATGTGTGTTAAGTATTTTCAGATATTATAGGACAGGAATGGCTCAGAGGATGGAATGGAAGAATGCAAAAATGGAAGGAATACAAGAAGTTGGAGAAACTGCTAAGCTGTCCAGCCTGACCTCTTCACACTCAAACGGCTATAACTTTAGCTACAGAGGTCCAAACGACGCGGTTCCAGTTGCGTTGGAAAGCTAACGTCCGGGGCTTCAATTTGATATATAATATACCATAGTTGCTCTGAAGCTAGGTGACGCGAACGTGTGATCCACACGGACGCGTCGCATCTGCGAACTTCAATCCACGCGGCCGCGTGGGCGACGCCTCCGCGTCACTTGCTCGCGACCTGAACGTACCAGAATATGCAAGGGGCAATTTCTGGGCTAATTTTGACCCAGTTTTTGGCTCAGAAAACACAGATTAGAGGCTATAAAGTGGGGAAATGTATCCATTCATCATCAGGCTCTCATAATTCACAATTTTAGTTTTAGATGTAGTTTTTAGTGAGAGAGACTCTCTCCTCTCTCTTAGGATTAGGATTAGGATTCCTCTTAAAGGACTTAGGAATATTTTCATCTTCTTCAATTACAGGTTCAATATTCCTTTTATATATTTTCCCAATTTATTTTATGAACTCTTTATGTTTGGATTGATTTTCTTAATTAATGTTATTTGAGGTATTTCAGTTTATGATTGTTTTATTTATATGAATGCTTTTAATTTAATTTAGATATTTTCCCTTTTGGTTTTGGTTGATTAATTGGTGACTCTTGAGTTATCAAACTCATTATTGATTGAAAATTGGAATTCTTCAAGAATTGATTCGTGATCCAATAACTCTAACTTTTCCCAAGGAAAGACTGGGACTTGAGGATTCGAATTAATTCATCTACTTAACTTACCTTCATAGTTAGAGGTTAATAAAGTGGGAGAAAACTCCAATTCTCATCACAATTGATAAGGATAACTAGGATAGGACTTCCGAATTTTCATACTTTGCCAAGATTTTATTTTACAGTTATTATTATTTTATTTTAAGTGTCATTCAACATACCTTTTACCTTAATCCAAAACCCCAAACACACTTTTTCATAACCAATAATAAGAACATACCTCCCTGCAATTCCTTGAGAAGACGACCCGAGGTTTAAATACTCGGTTATCAATTTTAAAGGGGTTTGTTACTTGTGACAACTAAAACTTTTGTACGAAGGGATTTCTGTTGGTTTAGAAACTATATCTACAACGCGACTATTTTTATAAAATTCTTTACTAGCAAAAATCTAACGTCAGTTAGCTGATGAGATTTCATTTATTCAGGTGTTTGGATTCCATTTGGCGAGCATTGGCCGAAGTAGGGAGATGAAACATAAGGAGCTTTCAGAGAAAACTGATGAGTTGGCCACGCTAAAAATTAATTTGGGTAAGAAAGATGATATTATAACCGAGGTTAAAAAGAAATTGTTGGAGAAAGAAGAAGAACTGAAAACTATTAAGAGTAGCTATGAAAAAGAAGCAGAGTTGCTGAAAAAGAGGGATAGCAATCTCTATACTATGAATACTCAAATGATTGAGGTGACTATAAAATTGAAAAACTTGGAGAACAGTCGGCAAACAGAAATTTTAGATGCCTTTGCCAAAGGTTTTGAGCATGTTGTCACTCAAGCGAAGATGTTAGCCCACGATATTGACTTCTCGGTTATGGATCCCAGCAAAGTGGTTCGAGATGGAGTTTTGGTGGTTGACGAGAATGTTGCCCAGGATGAGGATGACAACCTGGCAGATTGATGTCTTGGTAGTTTGTTCTAAAAACTTTTGAAAGGCTTTGTATGTTGAACAGTTTCCAATTTGTCTTGGCTTTTTGGAATTTGTAATAGGTAGTCTTTGAACTGACTTTATTTTGGTAATATTTAATGACTGTTTGATGGTATGATTGTTGTTGGATAGGCATAGATTTGCCTTTTGTCAAGTTTGTTTTGGCTTATTTGAAATAGTTAGTGTGTTGAGAATGATCTGGTTTGGACTATTTGGATTCGGCTTGATAGATATCTGAATAATTGATAGATTGGTATTTGATTTAGGCCATAGTTACCGTTGGTATGTTGGTCCCTTATGCTTGTTAAGGATTTGATAGTAAAGCGAGAATATCTCGTCTTTTGTTTGATAACTGAGTTAGAGAATGACTTGTTTTAGATTGCCATTGGTGTATTGGTCCTTGTTACTGAGACGAGTTTGATAGAAGTAGATTGGTTGGGCAAAAATATCGTGATAGGAAACCTTTGTTTGGTGATTTGATGATTAAGTTTGATTGCACATGTGTAAACGATACGACTTTGAATTGAACATTTATCGCGAATGGATAAGTGTTTTTTCTTGTTTGATATTTGATTTCACTACAAGAAATGTCGTTAAAATCGACGGCCAAATCGACGGCTAATATTGAAATTCGACGGCAAAATAGACGGCGCAGTTGGTCGCTATAAAGCTTGTCGATTTTTCAAAATGCTAATAAAATCGACGGCTTTCATGGCCATCGATAATAATTTAATGAAATCGACGTTCGTTTCGTCTGTAATATGCGTGTGAGAATTTTATATTCTTAATAAAGTTGACAACATTGCCGTCAATATTATTATTTAAAATCGACATCCTCTTTGTCGATAATTGATTCAATAAAATCGACAGCCTTTGTGTTGATATTTAACTCAATAAAATCAACAACACTTTTATCTATAATATGTTTAATAAAATCAACGTCAACGCCGTCGATATGTGCTTGATTAAAATCGACACCGTTGCCGTCGATTTAATTATTTAGATTTGTCTATTTTAACTTTTAAAAGCGACAACTTTGCCGTCGATTTTAATAGTTATATGTTTTAATTTTTTTTCTATTTGAAAAATAGTAAACCATTAATACAAATAAATTTTTAAATATAAAAATAAAATTTAAACAGAATATTAGATAATAAGATAAATAAACTTTTAAATATAAAACTAAAATTTATACTAAATATTAGATAATGAGTTTACAAACTTATCAAAATAATAAATAACCCTCTAACATAAAGACTCAAGACAAGATAAATAACTAAACTTAGACTTATATTCATTTAAACTGCAATCTACTAATAATACAAAATATTCAAAGTAAAGTAATTAAATAACCTACTCATACTCGTCCAAATAATCATCTGAGTCATCAAAATCGTCAGAATCATCCTCCCTTTGAGAACTCTGAGGTTGTCCTGGTCGCTGCAGAATAGGTGGAAGTTTTCTACCTGGGGCTGGGGTTGGGAGGACATATAGTATATACATTCCTCTATAATTAACTAATGTTGGGAGGATAAAAAATAACCAGAATATTTTGAGCCCAAAAACAATTTTGTTGCTGCAGAAATTTTGATAGAACATAAGGAGACAGTATAATATACTATGAGATATAATATTGTAAAATACGTAAAACAAGGTAGATAAAATTTACCCTCCACTCAGTCCACCATATTTTTTGAATATCATCATCTGCCTCATCAAAACTCAGCCAAGGCTTGTTGTAGTTTTCCTTAAAAACCTGAGAAATACGCTTCAATCCAGGCTTAGGTGGGTGCCAACTACATCAAAAACCAAAAAAATGATAACAACATATTACTTAGTAAAAATGAGACATGCTATTCATAAAATTTAAAGCAAAAAACAAATCATTTGGCATCATCATATTTGAGCTTTAGAGCACTTGTGCTGGAGTGACAAGTGGCAGTGGATGTTCCTTGACCCTGAGTATCTTGGGTACTATTAGATGTGGTTTGTCTTTTGCCACAAGATCCTGCTCGACTGGGAGCTACAATAGCTGGATCACTCTGCACACCATGTGAGGCAGTGTTGGAAGGTTCATTGGCTTGTTGAGTGCATGATCTTAGCACACCCGTAGTAGGCATCATTTGTATCTGAGGCTCCTGATGGGAGGGGGTAGTAGTAGCAATAGGTGGCGGTCTCCCATTGGTCGGAACAGTCGTGTCGGATGATGACCCAACGAGAGAGTATGGATCCGCATGCAAGTCAAGGGGCTGACCAGTAGAAAGCCTAGGCCTTCCCTTTCGGCCTCGGCCATGGCCACGGCCACGACCGCGATTTCCGTCTCTACCAACCATATCCTGTACACATTAAAATAAGCAAGTTATTATCCATACTAGTTAAAGTAAAATCATCTAGTAGTAAAATGCTTTTGCGGATTTGAATTCAGTAAAGAGTGGGAAGAGTAGGAAGGAAAATGCATGGGAAGGAAGAGTAGGAAGATGAGAGAAAAATGCATGCTTCAAAGTTTAAAGGAATCAATGGCTGCAGAATTTTTTTACAGCATATACTAACCCTACACTGCCAGCTCATTGAAGCAGCAGCAGCAAGAGGAGTATTAGCAAATATGCAATTAAAGTAAAATCAGCTAGTAGTAAAAAGTAGCTTGTTTTGGGAGATATGCTTTTCTCGGATAATAAATAAATAAAAAAGTAGAAGGTTAAACCTTGAATAGCTTTTCTGGGAGTCTTAAACTCTACCAATACTTTGTGATAGTGTATATGCTGAAGAACCAAATACTCCACTATTGTTTCTTTGATCAAAAGATTCCATTGACCTACACCACTACAGTTCCCAGTGTGAAATGCTGCATAGAAATATCAAATGTTGCAAAAGAGAGTATCAGAATCTTGAGTTTGGTAGCAGAAAATTGAATATTCTTTCAATATTGATGATTCCTCATACTTCACAAAGAAGCAGAAAACTAACTAAGCTCCAAGAAGCTAAACCAGAAAACAGAATCAGCTAATAACAAAATGCTTAATCAGTAACCAAATTTCAAATTCCAACAAACTTAAAACTAGGTAACATGAAATTAAGCAAGCAATCAACACATGAAAAATAAGCAGAAGTTGGCAATCGCTAATACCTGAGCTGAAATTACAGCAAGCAGTAATTGAAGAAATGAAAAGGGTAGTGTACCTGGTCATAGGAAACCGTAACTTTGCAACACCAAAGAGAGAGGGAATCCTTTAAGAAAGCTGCTTCAAATGTATATGCTGTTGTTAGAAAATAAAAATATAAAGTTAGGAACAGGGAATCATTGCAATCTATAGATATAACTCTAAATGTTTGAGAAGAAATGGAAGTCACATTAAAATACTATATAAACTATAAGGTATTGAAACAATACAAAAATAATTATCTTAATATTAATGAGTTTTAGGTGAGACAATACTATTACTATTATTTTATCTACATAGAATATCATTTATGTTTGAATAGATAGAGTAAGCAAGGGATTCTGCCCTATTGTATATTGCCAAGAACTATGCCTATCCCAAGAATATTTTATTAGTTTTATAAAATTGAATTTTGTTTATAATGGCATGCAGATGCAGCTCTCCTGTTCTCAACACTAGCTGCCTTGTATTATATATATTGCTATTATAGAAACAAAGGGGAAGATCAACAAAGAGTTGAAATTTTTTTTGAAGGACTATGAGGTATTAAACCTAACCAGATTCTCTTATACTGATATCAAGAGAATTACTAAGCAGTTTAAGGACAAGTTAGGTGAAGGAGCTCATGGAGCTGTCTACAAAGATCAATTGTCCCATCAAATTCTTATTGCTGTCAAGATTCTCAATAATGCAGACAGAGATGGGACGGAGTTCATAAATGAAGTAGGAACTATGGCCAAAATCCACCATGTCAACGTGGTTCGCTTGCTTGGATATTGTGCTTATGAATCTCACCGCGCTTTAGTTTATTAAATGCATAAATAGATTAACTTATATATAAAATTAAAGAAACATATTATATAATTGATCAAGGTAAATAGATTAACTTATATATAAAATTAAATAAAATAAAAACTCGAGCCATGACATTTCATTTGAAAACTTTTAATGATCAACAAATATGTTAGCAATATTTATTTGTAATAAGATAGAACTGGAAGAAATATTATAGTATGTGTTTTTAAATGTCCTTCCATTTCTATACTTCTACTTTTATAAAAATGAGATGGTGTATGTAGTTGGCAACAAGAAGAAGGCCAGATATAGCTAGCAGATTCACATGCAGCTGTAAATTCAACAATATACTATAGTGCTTATGATAAATAACTCAATAGTTTGTAGTTATAGTTAACTAAAAAACCGGCTCTCTATAATGAAAAAGGACAAGTGAAAAACATGGCAATTGGAAAAGAAAGGAAGAATAAAGCAAATGAAGTGCAAAGAATAGAAGCAAAACCAAAAAGGAAGGCCTGAGACTAAGACAAGTATTACTTTTTTTAAAAATATGGCAATGGCAATAGCAATGGGCATGCACTGAAATATTTATTTTTATTATTATAACAATATGAATACTATTTTTGTTTAGAAAAAAAGAAACAAGAGAATCAGAAATCACATAAGTATATTGCTAGCTATCCTATTAATAGTGAATATAAGTAGTGAAATCTCTTTTTGTCTTTACTTTATTATTGCTAGCAATCCTATTAGCTACCACACTCACTACTACTTAACAAATAAATAGTAATGCTGTGACGTTGAGTAATGCTGATCCAATCACGAGGAAGTTGTGAAGTTAGCATTAGCAGTATCACGATAATGTAAAGCCTATGCTGATCAGACATAGAAATTAAATCAAAAATTCCATTCAGGCATTTCTCCGAACATGTGGTGTGCAGAGTTTAAAACAGTAAATTTCAGTTCAATCTAAGCAACATTCAACTCAGTAATTTCAGAAAGATACAGTCAACAACAATTTCAGTCCAGAAACACAAGTTTTAACAAACCTAAGCCTAACCAAAATTTCTAAAAACAGAATTAAAAAGCAGTGAAAATAAAGAAAAGAAAGATAGGGAACAGGGGAAGGGAACCTGCATTAATGAAAGGAGGAAGAAGAATGGAGAGGCGGTGGGGTGGTGGTGATGTCGCGATGGCACAGAAGTCGCCGCCGCTAGTGGTTGCTTGTCGGTGCTTGAAGACGCGGACAGAGGGTGACTCCACGAATAGGGGTGTCGCACGCAGGAATGAAGAAATGGAGAAATGGGGAAGAAAGAGAAGAAGGAAGAGAGAGAGGGTAGGCAATGGTGGTCACCGATGGTGGTGTCGGACAGAGGCGGTGGTGAAGAGAAAGGAAGTCAACCAAAGAATACCTAGCTTGAATTTGGGGAAGTTTGCGTTTCTAAATTTGGAAGCGGGAGTGGACGTGAGAACATATGTTTTTAGTGATAAAAATCGACGGTATATTTGTCAATTTTAATTAAAAAAACAACATACATAGCGTCTATTTTATAGATTAAATTTACACCGTTCACTCCATTTTAGAAAGCAATCAAGATGTTCAAATTTATCGACGGCAAAAGTGTCGATATTTTTAATAATAAAATAGACGCTATATTCGTGGATTTTAATATTAAAAAAAATAACACATATGGCGTCTATTATATAGATTAAATTTAGCCTGTCCATTTCATTTTAGAGAGTAATCTAGATCGTTCAAATTTATCGACGGCAAGGTTGTCGATATTTAAAATAATAAAATAGACGCAATATTCGTCGATTTTATTTTCGACTTCTGGTTCACCTTTACTATGACGATAATAGGGAAATAAATTAATGCATTATAAAAATATCGACGAATAGGCTGTCGATTTTAATATTTTTATTTTTAATTATTTTTTTAGTAATATCGACATCAAGCCGTCGAAAATTATCGACGGCAGAAATAGCCGTCGATATTTGCCGTCGAAAAACATGCTTTTTCTTGTAGTGTTTGTTGACTGTTGAAAGTCATAGTTCAAAAGATAGTTGAAATAGATCTGATGATAGTTGATACAGATCTGATAATGATTGATATAGATATGAATAGATCGGATAATGATTGATATAGATCATAAACAGAGATAATAGATATAGATCGGCCTTTTTCTAGCCATAATGATTTATTATACGACCTTTATTTTCAAAGGTGCAGGTAGGTTTGTTTCGTTAAAACCTCTCCAAGAAAAACCCTTTTTGGAAAAAAATCTTGTGAGTATGAAAAAGAGTACAAGTCTGTCCCTGTCTTTTAGCGATAATATTGCTTTAAAGAAGAAATATTCCAAAAGTTAGGTAACATGGTACCATCTAACAATTCGAGCTTATAAGCTCCTTTTCCGAGGACTTCAAGGATTCCCATTTCGCGGCGAGTTTCCCATGGGATGGAGGTCGTCTGGATTGCTCGGTTTTTCTGAGTACTAAGTCGCCAACTTAAAATGAGCAAGGATGGACCTTCTAATTGTACTGCCTTGCTATCTTTTGCTGCATTGCTGGGTGGTGGACAGAGGCTATGTCTTGGGTTCTTTCAACTAAATCAAGTTCGATTCACCGAGCTTCATCATGATCGGTGGCTCATGTTCTTAGTGGGGATTGAGAAATTTCCAAAGGAATCATCGCTTTAGACCCGTAGACTAGAGAAAACGGGGTTTCTTTAGTAGTAGAGTGTGTAGTGGTGTTATAATCCCATAGGATTTTTGGAATAAGTGACAACGAGAAAATTCTTGTTAAGGTTTAGAATCAATCAAAACAAGCACCAATTCGTTAGTAGCATAGTTTAAACCAACAATGAATTCTCATAATCAAATGCCAATCCAAAGGATGTCACAATCAATACAAAATAACCAGGAGTTTTAAATATCGAGTCATCTTTCCTAGGAGTTGCAATGAAATGTACAATTATTAGCATTGGAGGAGCATGGGGATTGGGAATGCAAGAGAGAGCAAGAATTGTAAATAGCAAGAAATTAATAAGCATGCAAGAAATTAAAGGAAAGCAATTAAAAGCAATGAAAATGGAATTTAAATACTAAAAGGAGCCCTTGGTGAGAATTGGAAAATTTAGGATTCCTATCCTGGTTATGGACCACAAACATGAAAATTGTGTGGAATTAACTCCAATTAGTCAATCCTATTTGAGAATTAGTCAAAAGGGCAAAATTGATTCCAATCCCTAAGTCTTAATTCAACACTAGTGGGTCACTTAGAGTCAAGGGAAACCAAACCAATTAACAATCCTCACACAATGCGGAATGGACATCCACAACTCAATTCCACCCAACACCCAATTTCTCAACCAAGAGTATGAAAACTAAACATGTAAGGAATTAAAAATCAAAGCAATAAAAGTCAAAGCAAAGGGAATTAAAGTGCAAGAAACCTCTTGACAAGTAATTGAGAACCAAGGTTACCTATCCTAGCCATTGACCACAAACACATGATGATTATGAAGAGTTAATCCTATTTAGTCAACCTTACATCGAAGATAAGTCAAATAGGCATAGTTAATTTTAATCCATAAGTCCTATGTCAACACTTAGGGTCACATATAGTCAATGGAGACCAAATCAACTAACTACTATAATGTATCAAACAAGAATGGACATCAATGACTCAAGAATCACCAAAGTCAACAATTTCAAGCCAAGAGTGAAGAGAAACTAAGCAAAAACTAAGCCAAGCATTTTATCAAACACTTGGTGTGTATGAAAATAAATTAATATTAAATTGCATTAATAATAAAACCTAACTACCAAAAGCAAGAAAATAATGACAACAACTAAAGGAAGCATTAAATGAACATAAAACATAATTTGCATTAATTGAAATCAAAATTAACAAAAAGTGTTCATAACATAAAAAAAAAGTTCAGGATAAAGGAAATAACAAAGAAAATGGAGAAGAAGAAAGACGCAATAAAAATAAATGACAAGGAAAAGTAAATAAAAACAAGAATTAAAAGTAGGAATTATAAGAAATTAAACTAAAGAACCCTAATTCTAGAGAGAAGAGGGAGCTTCTCTCTCTAGAAACTAAACTACATGACTAAAATCTAACCCTAATTGCTCCCTCCTTTTTACATGGAAGGAGGCCCTCTTGATATAGCACTCAATCAGCTTTAGAAGGTCCAAAATTGGGCTCTAGAGGCCTAAAAATTGCCCCTAACGATTTGCACTAAATGAGTCACGCGCTGGGACCTGTGCGTACGCACACTTGCTGATTTTCTTATTGTGCGTACGCACAGGATGTTGTGCGTACACACACATAGTTTTGTGGTTCTTGTAGCATACGCATCTTATCTATCTTTTCCTTGTGAATTTGCACTTGAATTGTTAAGTTTAATTAAGAATCAATACATTTTAGCCACTATGAATGTTACTTTGAGCTGTGTGCAATTCTATTTATTTCAGGTAGCATTTTGGACGAATTTCGCGGAGTTTAAGCCAAGGCTAGAGAATGGAAAAAACGAAGAATTGTTGCTGACCACTCCATGCTGAACTTGGAAAGCGTGGAACTAATCCTCCATCCAGTCAATTCGGTCTTGTCCATGCTAAACTTGGGATTCTCCAAGTTTAGAGTAGAATTCACGCACTAAGCGAGAACCATGCACCATCCCACGCTAAACTTGGAAATTTTCAAGTTCATCGTGGATTCAAAGAAAAAGCATGGAATTGTCATTGCCTCCTCCACACTGAACTTGAAAATTTTCAAGTTCAGCATAGGCTCAATGGAACTCAATAAGGACACCTCTGCTTATCCCACGCTGAATTTAAGGTTTTTCAAGTTCGGCGTGGATCCTAACAACCAAGTGGTCCCCAAGCATTCAAGAAATGCTGTGAATGAAGCCAGATTTATTTTGATTTAATTTTTATTTTATTTTAAAATAGAAAAAGATATTATTTAGTTTTAGAAATTATAATTTATATTAATTAGGATTAGATATAAAAGGAAAAAGAATCAGCCCTTCAGGCTCATCTCTTCTTTTCTACCTCATTTCGCACTTTACAGTTTTTCAGAATCCTTATTTTCTCTTTGAACCATGAGCAACTAAACCTCCACTGTTAAGGTTAGGAGCTCTGTCTATTGAATGAATTGATACTATTATTTTTATATTTTAATTCATGTATTGATTTATATTTCAAGAATTGTTTTCGTTCTTTATCTTATGAATTTGGGTGGAACAGAAGTATGACCCTTGTTCTAATTGAGTTCTTGTATAACTTGGAAAAGCTCTTTACTTGAACAACAGCTTGAAAATATATTCTCCTAAATTTCTAATTATCTGGACTTAACGGGATACGTTACATATAATCCTCTTATATTTGGGTAATTAAGGTTTTTATGGCACATAAACTAGAATTAAACTTCACCCTCTAATTGGAATTAAGTGACCAAGGAATTGGCGGTTGATGAATTTTAGAGGAGACTAAAAAGGTCTAAGGAATTAGGGTTTAGTCACATATAGTTTGCCATGAATTAAATCTTGCATAATTAAAATAGTTAGTAAGAAAAGTCAATCCGGAAAATAGATAACTCTGAAACCTTAAGTGTTTCTCCATATATTATTCACAACTTGTTTACTGTTTGCTATTTTGATTTTCTGATTTACTGTTTAATGCTTTTGAACTCTCAAACATCATTTTCTGCTTGTCTGACTAAGTAAATTAATCAACCATTGTTGCTTAGTCCATCAATCATCGTGGGATCGACTCCCATTCACTCGAGGTACTACTTAGTACGACCCGGTGTACTTGTCGGTTAGTTTGTGGTTATATTCTGCACCAAGTTTTTGACGTCGTTGCCGGAGATTGACTGTAATTGACAACTACTCGTTGTTTAATTGCTTAGATTAGATAATTTTTTTATTTAGTTTTTTTAGTATTATCAATTTCTAATTTTATTTTCCATTTTTTTTCTTTTTTTTCTTTCTTTTTCGTTTACATCCCCCATGCCCCGTATCTTCTTTTTATTTTTTTTTTACTTTTAATTTTTCTAACTTCATCTTGATATTTTTTTTAAAACTTTCGTTCGCTCCCTTTTCTTTTTTTTTTCCTTTTTTATTTTCATTTTTTATTAGTTTCTTAATTATTTAATATCTTTTTTTATTTTATTTTGTCTTATATTTTTGTTTTTCTTTTATTTTATTTTCATTTTTTTCATTATTTTTCTATTTTATCAGTTTTATTTTATTTTTTTAATTTTTTTCAAAAAAATATATATTTTGATTTATCATATTTAAATTTTTTTTTCTGTTAATTTTTGAAATTAAGTTTAGTGTCCCCTTAGTTGTTTTATTCTTCCTAGTTATTTTATTTATTGAGTTTGAATTTTATACTCCGTTTTGCTTATTAGTTGTTTTATTTTTTCTATTCAGTTTATTTTCTTTATTTTATTTTTCTTTTATTTAGTTTTCTTTTATATTTTATTTTATTTTTATTTTTTTTTGTTATTTTTATTTTCTTTATGTTCTTTTTTTCTTTACTTGCCTGTTTACCACATGGTGCGTTTAATTCTATTTGGTATTTTGTGCTAAGGAAAAAAATAGAGAGAGATCACATGGGTTACTACTCACACCTAAGTAGTGATTCATATTATTGTGGATGGAGGAACTATTCAAATTTTGGTTGCAAAGTCAAAACCAAAAAAACTTCAGTGCTCCATGTTCCAACTATCAAGAGCCACCATCTTCCTATTCATACCAAGAACCATCCTCTTTTTACTCTTATCAAGAACCATCATCTCCTTCTTATTCATATCAAGAGCCACCATCTCCTTATTCATATCAAAAACCATCAGCTCTTGAGCTTCTCATGGAAGAATTCATACATGATATAAGGACGAGCGTCAAAAATATAGAGAAATATGTGGAGATGATTATCAAGCCCCAGAAAGAGGAATAAGCAAATTCCTTCCCAAGAGATATAATGCAAGATCCTATGAAAGAAAGTGAGGAAATCAATCAAAGAAGTTCATACTCCAGTGAATTAGAGAACTTTTCACCCTCACACATGGAAGAAGAGGAAGATGAACAAATAAAGAAGGAAGATGCACAAACAAAGAAGGTTGTAAGGGATGAAAATAATTATGGAAATCTACACTTCAATGAAGCAGAAAGTGGCATAGAGGTTGAGTTTATTGCACCACCAATTCAAGAAGTTCTTGATGAAGGATACACTCCAACCATCACACAAAACCCAAATTTTGAAATTAAAGAAGTGAAGGCAATCAAGGAAAGCACAAAAAAGGGGATTGTGACCAAGAAACAGAAGAAGATATCCATGAAAAAGAGAAGGTCAGCAAAAAAACAATCCAACCTCTACCCCAACAAGCAAGGTGAATCAAGCTAACCACAATAAAAGAAAGCTTGTTAGGAGAAATTTATATCAAGGGGAACTAATTTTCACCTCTCCCCCCGTGGAGTCATTTCTTTTAACCAACTTGAAGAAGAGGAAGAAAATTCAACAATCAAGTGTCAAGCTAGTGACATTAAAGAAGCGCTTGTTGGGAGGCAACCCAACTACTAGTATCCTTGGTTTTGCAGTTGCTTTAGTTTTAATTTTATAGTTATTTTGATTTTAGCATTATAGTTATTTTAGTTTTGGTTTTAAATTACTTTACCTAATTTTTTCTAGAATTTTTCTTGTTTTACATGTATTTTGGTAATGCAGAATGATTAGAACAGGAACAGGAGCAATTAAGAAGAATTTTTGAACCCTGTTTTCATATTTTCTTTGCTTGAGGACAAGCAAACTTTTAAGTTTGGTGTTGTTGCTTTGCTTTTGGCCTTTTCTATTTATTTTAATAGCACCAAAGGGAGATGAATGTTCTTCATGGAGGAATGAGATGGCCACCAGCATAACTGAAGTGGTTGAGTTCCTTTCATTCTATTTCTCTTCCGTTCTTATTTTGTTGTCTTCTGTTTTCTATTACTTTAATTGCCTGCATGATCTTTAGTACTTTCAATTCTTAGATTTAGTTTCATTCAGTTATTTTCTTTTAGTTAAAAAGAAAAAAAAGATAATAATAATTTGTCACATGTACCACTCACTGAGCTTGAATCTAAAAAAGAAAAGAAAATAAGTGATGTATTGCATGAGAAATTGAGTTTATATTTAAGAGTAGTCTTATTTACTTAAATGTGGTGGTATAATTTGTGATTCTAAATGCATGATATGAACAGTGCATAGTTGAATTTGAATCAAAGGATGTTGGTGCATAAGGAATAAGAATTTAGAGAACTATTATGAATTCTCTGAATTAAACAAAAACTTAATCCTGGAAGCAAAAGAAATGGCAAAAGAAAAATAAAAACAAGGTCCAATGCTCTGAGCATCAAGTTGTTTCCCTAGTCATATGCTTGTGGTGTGAATATGTCAAGTAATCCTTGGGACAAAGCACTAAGAGTCGAGATCAAATGCATTTAACAGAGTATGCCAAAGGCTTTGAGCACCATTATCTGGGAGTAACTGAAAGAAAAATCTGAACTTAAAGAAGGTTCCCTAGTTAAGTGCTTGTGGTGTTTTTGTGTCAAGTGAAGCTTGAGACAAAACATTTAAAGTCACGGCTAGGCTCAAGGTGCAAAGCACCAATGAAAGGAGAATCAAAGGAAAATTGTTGTGTTCAAGGATTAAAAGGAAGAATAAAGATTAGAGAATTCATAATATAATCCGGATTCTAATTTCGAATGATAGTGACAGTCCTCTGATTCAAAGGAGAGTGAGATACCGAAACTGTTCAGAGTTACAATGAATAAACCCCATTCTAAGAATTGACTTGAGAATAACTGAACTCTCACTTCTCATGCAAATTCACATCTTAATCATGTGCTTATTTTGATTGCTTGAGAACAAGCAACAATTCAAGTTTGGTGTTGTGATGCGTGATCATTTTATCTATCTTTTTCTTGTGAATTTGCACTTGAATTGTTAATTTTAATCAAGAATTAATACATTTTAGCCACTATGAATGCTACTTTGAGATGTGTGCAATTCTGTTTATTTCAGGTAGCATTTTGGATGGATTTCGTGGAGTTTAAGCCAAGGCTAGAGAATGGAAAAAACGAAGAATTGTTGCTTACCACTCCATGCTGAACTTGGAATTTTCCAAGTTCAGCATGGAACTAATCCTCCATCCAGTCAATTTGGCCTTGTCCACGCTGAACTTGGGATTCTCCAAGTTCAGTGTAGAATCCACGCACTAAGGGAGAACCATGCACCATCCCACGCTGAACTTGTTCTGCGTGGATTCAAAAGAAAAGCGTGGAATTGTCACTGCCTCCTCCACGCTGAACTTGAAAATTTCCAAGTTCAGGGTGGACTCAATGGAACTCAATAAGGACGCCTCTGCTTATCCCACGCTAAACTTGAGGTTTTTCAAGTTCAGCGTGGATCCTAACAACCAAGTGGTCCTCAGGCATTCAAGAAAAGCTCCGAATGAAGCCAGATTTATTTTGATTTAATTTTTATTTTATTTTAAAATAGGAAAAGATATTATTTAGTTTTAGAAATTATAATTTACATTAATTAGGATTAGATATAAAAGGGAAAAGAATCAGCCCTTCGGGCTCATCTCTTCTCTTCTACCTCATTCCGCACTTTACAGTTTTAGAATCCTTATTTTCTCTCTAAACCAAGAGCAACTAAACCTCCACTATTAAGGTTACGAGCTCTGTCTATTGAATGGATTGATACTGTTATTTTTCTATTTTAATTCATGTACTGATTTATATTTCAAGAATTGTTTTCGTTCTTTATCTTATGAATTTGAGTGGAACGGAAGTATGACCCTTGTTCTAATTGAGTTCTTGTATAACTTGGAAAAGCTCTTTACTTGAACAACAGCTTGAAAACATATTATCCTAAATTTCTAATTATTTGGACTTAACAGGATACGTTACATATAATCCTCTTATATTTGGGTAATTAGGATTTTTGTGGCATATAAACTAGAATTAAACTTCACCCTTTAATTGGAATTAAGTGACCAAAGAATTGGCGGTTGATGAATTTTAGAGGAGACTAAAAAGGTCTAAGGAATTAGGGTTTAGTCACATATAGTTTTTCATGAATTAAATCTTGCATAATTAAAATAGTTAGTAAGAAAAGTCAATCTGGAAAATAGATAACTCTGAAGCCTTAAGTGTTTCTCCATATATTATTCACAACTTGTTTACTGCTTGCTATTCTGATTTTCTTATTTACTGTTTAATATTTTTGAACTCTCAAACATCATTTTCTGCTTGTCTAACTAAGTAAATTAATCAACCATTGTTGCTTAGTCTATCAATCCTCGTGGGATCGACCCTCATTCACTTGAGGTACTACT
Source organism: Arachis duranensis (assembly GCF_000817695.3). Lineage (NCBI taxonomy): Eukaryota > Viridiplantae > Streptophyta > Magnoliopsida > Fabales > Fabaceae > Arachis > Arachis duranensis. The sequence goes on from NC_029781.3 coordinate 73,667,302, forward strand.
TGGTACGACCCAGTGTACTTGCCAGTTAGTTTGTGGTTATATTCGGTACCATATGCACAGTAGGTTGTGCATACGCACACGCCAATGTGTGCATCTCCTTTGATTTCTTCATGTTTTCTCCCTCTTCCATGCTTTTCTTCCACTCTTACCAAGCCATTCCACCCTATTACACCTGAAATCACTCATCAAAATCATCAAGGCATCGATTGGGATAAAAATGGGATAAAACTGATTAAATTAAGCACAAAATAACATGTTTTCACAATTAGGCTCAATTTAGGGAGAGAACACAAAAGCATGCTATTTGAATGAATAAATGTGGGTTTATATGATGAAATCCACTCAAATCAAACCAAAATATATCATCAAATATGGATTCATCAATTTCTCCACACTTAAACAATAGCATGTCCTCATGTTAATCACAATCAAAGGAGAATGATCAAAGGGTAAGCAATTTATTCAATGCAACTACTTATATGAATGCAACTATACTAAATGCTATCTATCTCTATCTATACTATGGTTCCTGTTCTGAGGGTTACCTGAAACTGTAGGTCGATCTCGGTCGAGATCTTCTGTGTTGGTCGGAATCAACGTGTCCTGCAGGTGTATTACGGCCGGAGCTGGTGTATCCGACTTGTGGAACTGAGAGTGCTGCTGATCCTTTGTCACCGAAGGGTGGGGGTACCTGCAAGGGACCCCGATGCTTAAGTTAGCAAGGGTATTAAGCAGGTATTGAGTACAATCAGAGTATGAGTTATACCTGGGTGCTCCAGTGTATTTATAATGGTGAGATGTGGCCTTCTGTGGATAAGATAAGTTAGTTATCTTATCTTATCTTTATCTTATTTTTAAGTGAGGTCATCTTATCTTCAAGGGAATCACCCTTCTCTCTGTAGGCTTGGGCCACCTCAGGTTTTGGGGCGTGTTCCTCTATTTGGGCCCTTCTCTGGGCTTTCCTGGGGACTTGACCGAGCTCTTTGGGAAGAGGTCGGGTTGTCCTGACCTGAAGAGGTCGGTCGCTTTTTCTGTCGAACATCCCGAGTCGGACACCTCGACCCAGGGTATGAACAGTTCCTATGAAGTTTGGCAAAAAACAAACAATAGAATCTCAATCAATCCAAAGTAGAAACTTAAGGCCAAGACAAGAAAATATAGCAATATAATCAATGTCTAAAGATTTGATTTGAAATTTTCAAAATTCATTTCAACAACTTGCAAGAAGATACAAGATAAGTGATGGAAACATAGAATTGAGCAATCGAACCCCTCACCGGATGTGTTTACACTCTAATCGCTCAGTATGTAGGGTTTAATCACTCAATCCTCCTTTAATCATGTTTCTCAAAGATTTGCAAGTTATCTAATAATCAACTAATATTGATGCATGAATGCAAATATCATGAGAACTTTTGGGGGTTGTAATGGGGGTAGGTAAGGGTAGGATTAATATGGTTAAGTGGGCTAATAGATTGGATCTTTGATTAGCTCATGTATCCCACCTAATCCTATATCATCCTATATACATAACAAAACAACCTAACTACCTATTTATCCCTTTTCTCATATTCACTCATGCATGCTTCTTTTCAATTCAACTTCATACGCATCCCTTATTTACATTCTTATTATCATTTCTTTTTTTTCTTTTTCTTCTTCTTTTTTTTTGTAAACAAAGTATGTACACCAAAACTTTTCTTTTATCATATAAAAAAGATGCATATGTTTTAAGTAATAGATGCATGAGTGATTACCCATTTTTCAAATATTTTCAATGAACACCCAAAGTAAACTAACTACCAATGTTTTTCACAAATCTCCCCCCCCCCCGCCCCACTTGATTAACACACACACTCAAACCCAAGCTAATCAAAGATACAATTCAAGGACATAATGGTTTTTCACTTAGGACAAATGATGTGCTTAAAATTAGAACAAAGGGGAGTTAAAGGCTCAAAAGTGCTTTACAAAGGGTAGATGTAAGGGTTGGCCATATGGGTTTGTGAGTTCAAATTAAAAAAAATGATCTCAATCATACTAAATGCAATTCAAAACATCAAATATAGGACATATAGACTAAAGCAAATCTAAGATCACAATAAAAAAGGAGTTTATCACATAAGAACAAAAATTATGGTTGAAAATGTATAACCATCCAATTAAAGCTCAAATCTCACTAAGTGTTTTTGTTCAAGCTCTTTTTTATGTTCCTTAAGAATACTTCATGCAAATTCAAAAACAAGTTTTCAAATCTCATCAATGGAACGCCCTAAAAGGGATTTCTTGAGAATTCTTTATTGTTCTACCAAACTTATTTACTTGAGTCATAACGCGGAGCCAACTGAAAGGGTTTCTTATTGTCCCGAGTTTTATCGTCATCTTTATTATTTTGATTCTTCACGAATTTTTGAGTTTGGCGTAACTCTTCAATTTCCATTTGACCTTTAGCCTTTTCTCGAAACTCGACAAAGATTTTGGGTTTAACCACAATGATGGTTTCTCGGAACTTTTCGGGGCGGAGTCCACTCTTTATAGCATGTAAGTGTACCTCGAGATGGAAGTTTGGGATGCTCATTGCCATGGTGAAGGGGTGATATAGTCCTTTAAACTTTCATGCTGCCCTTACTTGATAGTGTTTAAATAGTCGGAGTCACGTAAATAGATGGAAGAAGCAGTGAATTGATCTTCGAATTTTTTGGCTAGCTCTTGGAAGCATGAAATGGAATCTGCAGACAAAGATAAAAACCAAACAAGTGCAGGACCATTTAAAAAGTAGAAAAATAACAGCATAAAATAAGGTTAAAAACACCATTTACTATCATCATAGATTGAAATTTTTTTACGTATGTTTTTCGGATCTCCCATGCCATCATAGGGAGTTAATGTGCGCGATAATGCGAAGTTCCTAGGCAGTTTGAAATTTATAACATCATGCTGTGAATGGACCAACAGCGTTGTCCAATTCATCATCGTCATCATTTTGTTGGTTTACTTCTAGTTGTTGAGTTTTCGAGATGTGAGTTGGATCAGAATTTTCTTCATCATCTTTTGGTTTCTCATTGTCATTATTTTCAATCCGAGCATTGGTTAGCTCGACTATTTGATTTTTCATTCGTTGATTTTTTTCCGTCATGTGCTGATTAGCCCGTTGCAACTATGTTACCATCCGAAGAAGCTCTGATAGTGTGGGAGGAGGTTGGTCAGCCATGAATAGCTATGAGAGTTTTTGGACCTATAGAAAGAAGGGTTTTTATTTCGCGGCCCAATAGTGGCGCCAATTGTTCTTGTGAAGGTTGGCCGGTGTATAGCTCGTTTGCCGGTGAATATTTGTGAGCTCTCCGTCAGGATGAGGTATACGTCGGCAATGAGAGAACAAGGAAGTGGGTACCTGCAAAAGGCATTCCGACGCTCAAGTCAATAAGTGAGTAATAGGTTTTGCAGAATGCAATGATTAGAACAATCTTCTTACCATTTCCTTTATATCTGAAAATGAAAAGTAACCGTTGAGTTTTCGAGTAATGATGTTTTAAGCGAAGAGTAATAGCATACCTGACGTTTTGATACCCGTTTGAATGTCAGTTATTGACAGCTGATTTATAAGATTCATGGTCGAGTTATAACTTATAACCGATGTATAATGGTTGTATCAATAATAATAATAGTAATAATAATAATAATAATAATAATAATAATAATAATGGTGTCTTTTTCATGTCAAATATATATACATAAAATTAAAAATATTATTTACATGTTAAAATTAGTTATTAAAATTAGTTATTATGTATTTATATATAAATTTATATGTAGTTTAATTTATTTTTGATGTATATTTTGTATTTTAATATATATTATATTCTAATAATTAATTTTAGCGACTGATTGTAGTGTAAATTTAACGTGATTAACACAAAAGATATATAATTTACTGTTATTATTGGCCGCATGATGATAATATATACAACCGATACCCACAGCAAGATTTCTTTTAGGCGATAGCGACAAGCACACGCGAATAAATCTCAAGGGATTTGCAAAAAGAAGAAGCTGATGAATTTTCATTATTATTTTTTCCTTTTTCAATTATAATATATTTCTTACCGCATGTCACCACTAAAGTTCTCCAATAACCTAAAAAAAGGTTGAGTTAATTAAGTATGATTTTCGGATCAACTATGCTAGACAAAAAATCTTGGTTCCGAAAATTCAAGGACAGTGAGTGATAGTAATGGAATCATCATGGTAGGTTTAGAAGGCAACAAACTAAATGTTGAGCTATGATTAGTTTCTTGACAACTTGTTCGTAATAATAATCATGCAATAAGGACGTAAAGTGAGGAAGTACTATTTTTGTTTTTTAATATTTAGAGTAAATTTTTATTTTATTTTTAATATTTAAAATATTTTGTTTTTATTTCAAATATTTTATTTTGTTCTATTTTAATTTTTTGGTCAAAATTTTTTTAAAAAAATATTATTTTTTATTGTTATTTTTTTCTCTTATTATTATGTCATTTTCGTTCTCAAATTATTATAACAATTATTGTGACTACTATAATTATTTAGATAAAACATAATAAAAGAAAAGGTATTTTTAAAAGAAAAAATTTTAATTTTAACTAAAAAATTAAAATAAAATAAAATAAATTATTAAAGAAAAAAATATAATATTTCAAATACTAAAAATAAAATTAGAATTTAACAAAAACATTAACAACTAGAACAGTATTTTACTCTTTTCGTACGTTTCTAAGAGCTTAATTAATCATTAATTTGTCAAGCCTTAATTGACTGCTTTATGGCATGATTAAATTGGGATCTTTAATTTATTTCGAGAAAAAAAATTTCTTGTTCCTTAATCATAAGGGTTTCACTGAATCTCTACCAACTTTAGACAAAGCATATAAAAGGATGCACTTCAATTCAAATCACAGTCCAATTAGCAGCAAACCATTAATTTATTCCTAATTCTTGGGTCCCATTGACCATTGTCCCTATGATGCGAGTGTTTCAATGGTTTAGAACCAAATTGGAGGTCTTTTTTTTTTGTTTTAATCTTCATCTATTATTAACTACAATGAATTGGTCAATTGGAAGGGA
>NC_029781.3:73672435-73686635 GCF_000817695.3 Arachis duranensis
AGGGAAAAAAAAAACTCTTCAGTTTCTTTTTCTTTTTTTTTTTTATTTCGTTGGCTTGCACTAATTTTTCTCTTGCTTTTTGCTAGTGACTTGTGATGCTGGCGTGAAAGCACAAGCACAAGATAGTTTCAAGTCGCTTCAATTCACCCTTTTATATATACAATACTAATTGATGTATGTCTTGGTTCTAGGCATCAAAAGAAATATCCTCACTTTTTTTTCACCCTTATGGATGTAACATAAATTTGGGGCCTTTCATTGCTTCTATTCAACAATTGACACGCATCATGTGAAATTCGATTACTTTCCTCTCTTCTCTAAGCATGTGAGTGCTTTCATGCCTAATATTATGCTATGCTTCTTCAGTCTTCAATTCGACCCTAATAATATACAAACACAATTTTCAATCCATACCTAAAATGAACTACGCCAAGAGGATAATATATCATTAGCAAGGTTGTGAGAACTGGACTGGTCAATAAATCGGTGAAGTCACTGATTCACAATTTAATGATTTGACTAGAGTTTAACTAGGGTTTAACCGATTTAATTAATATTAAATAAAATTATTAAAAATTTAATATATAATTTTAAATATTTGAATTTCAATTAATTTATAACCTAATAATCAAAACTAACCACCAATTCAATAACAACCACCGACCATTGAATTTGCAAACAAAATTTAAATTTGGAACAAACATAATCAGAATTTGAAAAAAAACAAACACAATTACAAAAACATATGAAATCAAACAAACAGACTACCAAATCAAACTGCAGTAACATAAAAAACAGAACAAAAACAAAATCTAAATCTTAAAAAATAGAATTACAAAAACCTTATTAATTCATTTAATTAACAAAATAAAAAAAGCTAAAAAAACAGAAGACAGGAATGAACGGAAATTAAATGCAGAAGATAGCAATCAAAAACCAACAATTAACCTAGAAAAATAAACTAACAATCAACTTAATTAAATCCAAAAAAACAGCAATTAACTCACAAAAATGAAACTGAAGCAGGGTAGGGATGAAGGCTTACAAACTTAGAATTCAGTAACTCAAAATAACTAGAAATTAGCAGCCTCAGAATAAAAAATCAGAAAACCAAATAAAAGTACAAAACAAGCAACGTTAAATTGAAGACCGGCGGCGAAGGAGGAATCCAAGTGACGGCGATGGAAGAGGGGAAGTGAGATCAGGCAAAGAGGAGATCGAAGACAGGCTTGACGCGCGAGAGAGGGGGATCGACGATGAAGATGGAGACACAATTTCAGGGTTGCCGATGACGACGAGGAAAGAGGTGGCAACGCCAACAGCGAGCATACCTGGCGACGCGAGGTGAAGCGATCCAGGAGAAGAGAATCGCGACCGTGGAGCTCGACGCTGCCTGAGGTGAATAGTTCGTCAGTGACAGCGGCGCTGGTCGCTGGCTGCTGCTGTTTGCGGTCTGGGAGGGAGAGAGGGCTGCTAGGGTTTTGTGAGTGATGATTAGATTTTTGACGATTTAGAATTTCACTAATTAAATATCGTTGTAAAGTATAATTTCTAAACCAAGCAATAATCCTTTCATACAAAAGATTGTTTGTCACAAGTACAAACCCCTAAAATCTATAAACCGAAGTATTTAAACCTCGGGTCGTCTCTCAAAGGACTTGCAGGGTAGTGTTCTTGTTATTGGTTATGGATTTATTTATTTTGGGGTTTTGAATGGGAAAAATGAATAGTAAATGGTAATGAAATTCTATTAACAAAATGGTCTTGGAAAAGTTTGGTTGTCAAGGGTCTTCATCATTATCACTAGCCACAAGTATGGTAGTTGCAAGGATTAATCCCACTTATTCATCCTTTAATCAAATAGCAAAGAAAAGTCAAGTGAGTTATATCAATCCAAGTCCATAAATCCTAGCTTTCCACTAATTAGATTAATGAAGGCTAGAGTCAATGGCTATCAACTATCAATCACTTGGACATTAGTAATTCAAGAAATCCTAAGTTACCTTCTTAAGCCAAGAACATAAAATCCTACTATAACATCCTTTCAAGCATTTCATCAAACACTTGGAAGGTGCAAAAGAAAAGTATAGTAAATCACAACAAGAATGAATTATAACAACAATTGAATGCAAAGAATGAACAACAACAATCAAGAAAATCATAATTATCATGAATTGCCTCAAATTTCATTATTAAAAGAAAACAAAGAGAACAAAAGTATCTCAATTTCAAAACCTAGAAACAAAATAAGAGAAATTACAACAAGAGAATAGGGATAGAAAGAAGAACCAAAGTGTAGCAATCACCAATTGAAGGTAGAAGTAGAAGGAGACTTGAATTAAACCTAGAACTTTGAGATCCTAATCTAACCCTAATTCCTAATCCTAGAGAAAAGTGAGAGCTTCTCTCTCTAAAACTAACTCTACCTACTAAACTAAGCTAAACTAAACTAATGGTCAAAAGTATGTTGATTTCCCTTCAATTCTTGGCTTAAATAGCATTAGAAATGAGTTGGATTGGGCCCACAAGCCTTCTAAAATCGCTTGCCATGAGTTGCATTAAGTGGATCATGTGTCACCATCGGCACGTCTGCGTACCGTGCGCGTGCGCACCCTTATGCGCAATGCAACTATGGCAAATTTTATATCGCTTCGAAGCCCCGGATGTTAACTTTCCAACGCAACTAAAACCGCATCATTTGGACCTCTGTAGCTCAAGTTATGGTCGATTAAGCGCAAAGAGGTCGGCTTGATAGCTTTTGTGATTCCTTCATTTCTTCATGAGTTCTCCATTTCTACATGCTTTTCTTTCATTCCCTTGATCTAATCTTTGCCTCCTAAATCTGAAATCACTTAACAAACATATCAACGTATCTAATAGAATCAAGGTGAATTAAATTTAGCTATTTTGAGTCCTAAAAAGCATGTTTTCACTCTTAAGCACAATTAAGGGAGAAGTTATAAAACCATGCTATTTCATTGAATAAATGTGGGTAAAAGGTGATAAAATCCCCAAAAATCAATACAAGATAAACCCTACAAATAGGGTTTATCAACCTCCCTACACTTAAACCAAGCATGTCCTCATGCTTAAGCCAAGAGAGAAACAAAGGGTATCAACATTTATTCAATGTAAATAAACTATATGCAACCTAAACTATATGCAATTATCTAAATGGATGCAACTAAATGCAAAATGGTTTTACCTACTTGGTTAAATAAATCAATCCTCCAAGTCATACATGTACAAGTAGGGCTAAGGTCCCATGACGACTCATGAATCCTACCCATTTAAATATCAAAATGAAGTTCAAGTAGACTTGCAAGAAGAAAGCTCATGAAAGTTGGGAATCAAGGAATTGAGCATCGAACCCTCACCGGAAGTATTTGCACTCTAGTCGCTCAAGTGTATGGGGTCGATTCTCTCAATTCTCCCCTAATCATGCTTTCTAAGATTTGTTTTTCTTCTAACAATCAACAATTATTAAATGCATGCATACATTCATCATGAGGTCTTTTCATAGGTTGTAATGGGGCTAGGGTCAAGGTATGATTGTATATGGTTAAGTGGACTAGAAATTTGAATCTTTGATTGACTTAAGATTTCCTACCTAACCTATATAAATAACCTATACAATTAAGTGATAACCTAACTACCCATTCTTCACTTTTTCACATACTCATGCATTTTCCTTTTTTTTCATTTCACAACACTTATGCATTGACTCTTATTAGACTTCACTTTGGGACATTTTGTCCCCTTTTATTGTTTTTCTTCTTTTTCTTTTTTTTCTATTTTTTCTTTTCTTTTCCATACTTACTTACTTTTTCTTTTCTTTTTCTTTTGTTTTTCTCAATTTTTTTTCTTTCTTTCAAGACTATCAATGCATATGGTTTTACATTTAATTAATACATGAGTATGTACCCAATTCCCAATATTTACAACAAATAATACAAAACTACCCTTGTATTCACCCAATGTCCCAAGTTTTCCCACACTTGAATGACACACACACTAGCCTAAGCTAATCAAAGATCCATATAAGGACATTTATTATTTTCTGCTTTAAGACTTGTAATGTGCTAAAATAAGAACAAGCGGGTTAATCGTAGGCTCAAATTTGGCTAACAAAGGAAGATAAAAGGTAGGATATATGGGTAAGTGAGCTAATGAAATGATGGCCTCAATCATATAAGTGCATGAATACATAAAATAATAGACATAAAGAATCAAGCAAACCAAAGATCACAGTCATAGAAAGATAATAATTGCACACAAGAAGGGAAATAAGTTGTTATAAAATGTAACCACATCAATAGGCTCAAAACTCACTTGCTTGTATTCTTAGCTCAAAAACCATGTTCCAAAATAACTTCATTCAAGCAAGTTCCACAAAAAAATTTTTCAAATTGGTAGGTTGCCCTAAAACAGTTTCTTGGACAAGAAATCATTACTCTAACCAAGTAGTCCTAATAGGAGAGAAGTGGTAAAAATATGTACAAATTATAACTAACATGCAACCTATCATGCAATGCAATAACTAAGTAACATTGGTGTTGAAAAGAAAATTGTTACCCACGGAGATCGGTCGAACGACCTCCCTACACTTGAAGATTGCACCGTCCTCGGTGCATGCAAAGAAGAGCAAGATGGACGGGCTGCTACAATTGATGAGCTCCTTCAAAAGGTTGTGCGGATGACTTATTTGTTGCCCCATTTAAAAGTTTTTCCTTTCTCCATTCTTGGTGGTCAACCTAAAAAGAAAGAAAAGGAAAGAAAAATTAAGCCTATAACAAAGATATCAAAGCAAATAGAACCTAGGCGGGGCTAATGCCAAATAAGAGTAGGATTCTCTACTACATGGTAGCTAAGCATGTGAGTGAGAAAACAATGTAAACTAAGGCATATCATTAAGCTTGATGAAAGAGTAAAGTTAAAACATGAAGAGTATATTGAGCATCAAGTTCAAATGAGAAGAAAAAAGTGGGTCATGAAAGACAATATGAGGTCATATCAATGCACAAAGACACAAGAGTCATACAAGATGAAGCATTGATTTAAAAGCGTCATCACCCAACAATATCAAACAAGTCAAGAAGCATCAAAGTAATGCAAGAATGCTCAACAATTGAGTAAGAGAATTCAACACCATTATTAAAATAAGAAACTCGAAAGAAGAAAAAGAAAAAAAATGAAGTAAAAACAAGCTATAAAAACAAAATGAAAATGCAAAGGATAGAGGTATGCGAATGCAATGGACAAAAGAAAATGGAAGATGAGAAAAAAAACTCTTCTTTTCTTTTTACCGGCGCGGATGCGTCATGCATGCTTACGCGCCGATGTACATATTGGCCGAAGGGCGCGTACGCGCCAAATGCGCGCACGCGTGGATGGGATTATGCGCGGGGCACAGTGTTAGCCCAAGGTTGGCCCAACTCTCTGGAACATGTACCAAGAGGGCAGGTGGCGCCATCGGCGCGTGCGTGCACATCGTGCGTGTGCGTGCATTGCGCAATTAGAATCAAGAACGCGGAAGCGCTGGGTGCGCGGACGCGTAGATGGGGATGTACGCATCGACGCGTACGCGTACAGTACGCGTCCGCGTGCATTGTGGTTTGGCTAAAGGCATAGTGCTGGTCCAGAGTTAGCACAACTCTCGGGTCATATGTATGGGAACTGCGTCAGCGGATCGGCGCTCACGCGGCATGTGCGCGGGCGCGGGCATTGCAAAACATGTATATCGATGCGTATGCGCGTAGTGCGCGTATGCGTGCATGCGGTTATGCCATTAGCTTAGTGTTGGCGCGAGAGCGGCCCAACTCTTTGGAAAATGTATGGGCCTGTAGCTGTGTATTGGCGCATGCACGTACAGCGTGCGCGCGCGTCAGACCACTTTTTTTTTAATTGCCCAAAAACTTCCTATAATGCCTACAACTCTTTATTCAATCAAATATCATCCAATTCACAAAAATGCAAGTTGGTATTGAGGTTTATTCAACTACTAATAAACACAATATACTAACAACCAATCTATGCAAACAAATCAATATGAAATGAAAATCTACCTACAATGGCAACTCATATGACTTATTAAACAAAACTAAAAGAGAATGGAAAGAGTTTACCATGGTGGGGTGTCTCCCACCTAGCACTTTTAGTTTAAATCCTTAAGTTTGACATTTTGAGGAGCTCATTGTCATGGTGGCTTATGTTTGTACTCATCCTTGAATCTCCAAGGATCTTTGCTTCTCAATTGGTTGATAGAGTTTCCAACCATCTGCACTAAGCTTGGGTGAAGTTCCACCCAAGATATGAGTCCCCATAGTTGATCTTCACATAGCGAACGGGATCCCATATCTTATCTTCACACCCATCCGTGAGTTGAGTTTCATGATTTTTCCGTACGGGTAGTTGACATAAGGGTGGTCGACACATAGAATTCTCTTTAGTCCACAAATTCGTCCTTCTAGACCCATACAAAGTAGTTCTTGTCCCATCATAATCCTTATACCTTAAAGCTTTGACCTTAATGAGCCTAATACCAAATTTCTGACCACTACACAACTCGTTCTTACTTTTAATTCCATAAAGAACTCTAAGTTGTCCATCCGTTTCAATCAAACCATATCCAAATGAGAAGGTAAAGCTTGAAGATAAGAATTTTTCCCACTTGAATGTTATGTTGGATGGTGATTTGGGGAGGAGAGCCTCCCCACACTTAGACAATGCAAGGTCAACTTCTTTATGCTCTTCTTTGAATTTCCCCACCTCTTGACAAGTTTCTTCACTTTCAACCTTTTCCCTTTTATCACATGGCTTGGTGTTATCTTCAAGAACTTCGATTTCTTGCCCAATGGGAGGTGATTCAATTTTGGATAGGAATTCATTGATGAATAAATCCATTTCTTCATCAGCCTCTTCATATTCTTCAATTTCGATATACACCATGCCAACTTTTTCCTCTTGGTAGTTTTCTTTCGATTCACTCTCTTTCTCATTGCTCACCAAGGATATGGGAGGTTGTGCACACTCTTCTATAATTTCAACTCCATGTCCAATGAGAGAAGATTCACTTGTAGATAGAAATTCATCCATGATTGAATTCATCTCTTGATAAACCTCTTCCAAGTCTCCAACGACGATATGCCTTAGAGGTTGCGCACCCTCTTCAACATCAATATCAAGCTTCTTGGAAGAGTGCTCCATGATGCTACATTCCCTTGGACTTTCAACATCTCCTAAATCTTCAACCACTTCTTCCTTTTCTTCAATGATCATAGGCTCCTCCAATTGTTCCAACACAAAATTTGACTCCTCCTTCTCCACCGGATTTTCCAATTTCTCCTTCGTGATTTGCTCTTCTTTTTACTTTTCACATGTGGTCACGAAAGTACCTTGAGTATTCGAACATTGGTGGGCTAAAGTGTGCACCACCTTGGTCAAATTAGTCACAAACTCACATGTATCCCGCTTCATGGCTTCTTGTCCTTGGAGTAACAAAGTGAGAGGATCATCTATTGGGGCTTGGGGTGAGTAGGAAGGTTCATTATTTTGGAGAGAGGGTTCATGGTAGGAAGGTGGTTCTTCTTGGTAAGGGCATGGAGATGGTGAGTATTGAGATGGTTCTTGGTAATAATCATGATAGGGTTGTGGTTGTTCTATAGGTTCTTACTCATAAAGGTCATAAGAATATGGTATGGGTGATTAGTCATATGGTGGATATGGATTATAGGAAGGTGCTTGGTATGGAGGGGCTTGTGAGTATGGTTGAGGTTCATGTTGAGGATAAGAGTCATAGGCATATGATGGTGGTGATTAATTGTCGCAAAAAGATTCACCATAGCCGTTGAATTGACATGCATTAGGATGGTGATTATACCTATGAGTGTCCGGAGGTTGTTGCCAATAGGAGTGATCAATTTCTTGAGACTCCTTCCATTTTTGTTGGTTCCATCTATAATGAGTGTCATCATTGAAATGCACATTTCCTACAACACAATTAGGATCAATCTCATAGCCAAAGTGAGAATTCATAGTGGAAAAAGAAAGTAAGACAAACTAAACTAGTGATCAAACAAAAGACAAACTATTTACAATATTCACATATATACAATAACCAATAACATAACACCATTGCAAATCCCCAGCAACGACGCCATTTTGATGATTGGATTTTTGACGATTTAGAATTTCACTAATGAAATCTCGTTGTAAAGTATAGTTTCTAAACTAAGCAATAATCCTTTCATACAAAAGATTGTTTGTCACAAGTACAAACCCCTAAAATCTATAAACCGAAGTATTTAAACCTCGGGTCGTCTCTCAAAGGACTTGTAGGGTAGTGTTCTTGTTATTGGTTATGGATTTATTTATTTTGGGGTTTTGAATGGGAAAAATGAATAGTAAATGGTAATGAAATTCTATTAACAAAATGGTCTTGGCAAAGTTTGGTTGTCAAGGGTCTTCATCATTATCACTAGCCACAAGTATGGTAGTTGCAAGGATTAATCCCACTTAGTCATCCTTTAATCAAATAGCAAAGGAAAGTCAAGTGAGTTATATCAATCCAAGTCCATAAATCCTAGCTTTCCACTAATTATATTAATGAATGCTAGAGTCAATGGCTATCAACTATCAATCACTTGGACATTAGTAATTCAAGAAATCCTAAGTTACCTTCTCAAGCCAAGAACATAAAATCCTACTCTAACATCCTTCCAAGCATTTCATCAAATACTTGGAAGGTGAAAAAGAAAAGTATAGTAAATCACAACAAGAATGAATTATAACAACAATTGAATGCAAAGAATTAACAACAACAATCAAAGAAATCACAATTATTATGAATTGCCTCAAATTGCATTATTAAAAGAAAACAAAGAGAACAAGAGTATCTCAATTTCAAAACCTAGAAACAAAATAAGAAAAATTACAACAAGAGAATAGGGATAGAAAGAAGAACCAAAGTGTAGCAATCACCAATTGAAGGCAGAAGTAGAAGGAGACTTGAATTAAACCTAGAACTATGAGATTCTAATCTAACTCTAATTCCTAATCCTAGAGAGAAGTGAGAGCTTCTCTCTCTAAAACTAACTCTAACTACTAAATTAAGCTAAACTAAACTAATGGTCAAAAGTATGTTGATTCTCCTTCAATCCTTGGCTTAAGTAGCATCAGAAATGAGTTGGATTGGGCCTACAAGGCTTCTAAAATTGCTGGCCACGAGTTGCATTAAGTGGATCATGTGCCACCATCAGCGCGTCCACGTACCGTGCACGTGCACACCTCTATGAGCAATGCAACTATGGCAAATCTTATATCGTTTCGAAGCCCTGGATGTTAGCTTTTCAACGCAACTGGAACCGCATCATTTGGATCTTTGTAACTCAAGTTATGGTCAATTAAGCGCTAAGAGGTCGGCTTGATAGCTTTTGTGATTCCTTCATTTCTTCATGAGTTCTCCATTTCTACATGCTTTTCTTTCATTCCCTTGATCCAATCTTCGCCTCCTAAATCTGAAATCACTTAAAAAATATATCAAGGCATCTAATAGAATCAAGGTGAATTAAATTTAGCTATTTTGATTCCTAAAAAGCATGTTTTCACTCTTAAGCACAATTAAGGGAGAAGTTATAAAACCATGCTATTTCATTGAATAAATGTGGGTAAAAGGTGATAAAATCTCCAAAAATTAATGCAAGATAAACCCTACAAATGGGGTTTATCAGTGAGATCAGAGAGAGAGAGAGAGGGGCTGAGTGGTGATGGGTCGTGGCCTCGTGGGTGTGTGCCAGAGAGAGGGGGGTTAATATATTTTTGTTTTATTTTTTTTAATTGAAAACCGAAAAAAACCGTTCGATTCAAGCGGTTCACCGGTTAACTGCCAGTTTAACCGGTTTTTTACCATTTTTTTGCTAAACGGTTTTTCATCTCAACCGAACCGCCTAAAAGATCGGTTCTCGGTTAATCCGGTTGAACTGGCCGGTCCGGTTCGATTTTCAGAACACTGATCATTAGATTAGACAATTTTGTAAGAAGTGTAATAATAATAATAATAATACAAATAAAAAGTTTTTTTATTGACATGACACTCATACATTGAGTTTAGAAATTATCTGTTTAGGTGTTGTCACTAAAAATTTTTAATATTTTATTTTATAAATTTTTTATTTGCTTAAGTTGTTACTTTTTAAATTTTTAAATACGCTTATTTGTTTAAGTTGTTACTTTTTAAATTTTTAAATACACATTCTTATGTTGTTAGGTATTTAATAATTTTGAATATTGTTAAACTAATTATTTGTTTAGGTTGTTGAACTAATTATTTATAAATTATAAATTATTTTCTTAGATTGTTACTTTTTTAATTTTTAAATTGTAGTTATATATCATAATTTTGTTTATAATTTTATCATCCTTTTAGTTAGTTGTTAGGGTTCATATTTTAAATTCAAATAAAAGTCAATTAGGTTTTAGAAAATTCATTTTCTTAGATATTTAATTTTTAATATTATTGAACTAATTTTAAAAAAATTATTCATAAATTATAAATTATTTTTTTAGGTTGTTACTTTTTTAAATTTTTAAATTATAGTTATATTTTATTTATAAAAGCCATTTTATTTTTAATATTACTCTTTTATTTTAAAAAAACTAATAATAAGTTTACATAATAACAATACTAATTCTATTTAAAAAACTAAATAGAAAGATATGAGAGTCTTTTTAATTTAAATTTACAGATAAATTAACTAAGTTCACGTAGTCATAATAATAATAATTTTATTTAAATAACTAAATAGAAAGATGCTTTTTTTATCTTTTGAACTAAGTGTAAATTAGTTTTATCAGTTAGGATTTATAACTAAGTGCGAATTAATTTTCACATAATAACAATAATAATTGATAATTATTTAATTAGTTTTGATATAACAATAATAATTTTATTTACATTATATTATTTTTTTGTTAGTTGTTAAGGTTTATATTTAAATTCAAATCAAAATAAATTAGGTTTCAAAAAATTCTAGTTATGAGTCAACTATAAAAGTACGAATAGATGGGTGGGAAGAGCGAGAGAGAGCAGACGATGGTAGGATTTTCGGAGGCGCAAGGATATCGGATAGCGAAGGGGGTGGCGACCACAAAGGTAGCGGAGAGAAGGTGGAGATTCATGTCTCGAGGTTGGCGGATGGGTCTTGGAAATGGAAGAACGTCATGGAGGCCGGGGGAGGGTCTGGCATGTCTCATGATAAGGCTTCTGCAGGAGTTAATGGGCAAGCTACACCACAAGGTTTAGGAGATGCAGAGAAGAGGGTGAAGGGCGAAGAACCTCTTAAGATGCCCTTCAGAGACAAGGTAGTGGGAGAAACCTCAGCTAGAGTTTCTCATGTGGCGGATGCTTTGGATGCGGATAGGATGGCTACGATCAAAGACGGGGAGATCCCTAGCGTGGAATTCACAGAGGAAGCTAGGGAGATTCTCTCAGCCCCATATAAGGATGTCATCATCATTAAAGTTCTTGGCAAATCTTTCAGCTATACTACTATCACACACAAGTTGATAGGAGTTTGGAGAACCAAAAGTGATTATGAGATTTTTGACGTTGGTTTTGGTTATTTCCTCATCAAGTTTGACTTATGGGAGGATAGAGAGAGTTCTTTCGGACGGTTCGTGGATGATAGCAGGAAATTATGTGGCGGTAAAGTTGTGGTGCCCTTCTTTTCGTCCATATGAGAATTTCTTTAGATCCACTTTAGTTTGGATAAGAATCACCAAACTTAGCATCTATATGGTGAGAATGCTATCTTAAACATAGCAAGAGCGGTGGGAAAGCCGATTAAGGTTGATTTAGCCACCAAATTAGCTAAGCATGGGAAATATGCAAGAGCGTGCATCCAAATCAATCTTGGCTAACCTGTAATACGCAAGATTCTGGTTTATGGCTTTGAATACGCCATAGAATACGAGAACCTACATCTCATTTGTGAAAAATGCAATTTCTTTGGGCATGTAACCCGGGATTGTGGGAAGGAAAATGGGGAGGAAGAGACTCTACCGGTGGAAAGGACCGCCGCACCGTCACGGAAGGAACAGGATGGGGGAAAAGGCAAGCCATCAGCAACCACCAAGGTCAAACCGACGGAGAAAATGGTGCACCAGAATTTTGAATTTGAAAATGCATGAGCCAATGCTGCGTTGAATGTGAAACATGCGGATCTTGTGCGGAGAACGTTGCATGAGATTTTGAAAGATGTTAATGCACTTATTGATGGAGAGTGGACTACGATTACCAAAAAAGGGAAAGCTAAAATAGGCTCAAAAAGAGGCTTTATTCTTAGAAGGCCCAATGTTGATAAGAAACCAACACGGGTTGGTAAGGGTCCATTATTAGCTGATAGAGATGTCAAGAAGCCCGCTCCAACAGACAAAGCAACACGCACATAGAAACCTTCCTTTCTTGGGAGTTCTTCGAGAGTGAACAAAGGGGGCGTGGCACCTGTTTTCTCGACATTGACCATTAATTCGAATTACAAGAGAAGGAGACCTCCTTCTCTTCAGAGCTCACCAACCGATCATGTCGGTGGAGACAAGCAAGATGAGACCAAGCAGGAAGGAAGTGTTATTCTGGAGGGAACTGCCAAGATAGGAGACAGAGGACCCTCGATGTGAGAGGTGGGTGTTGCCGTTCCATCATCAAGCTTAGTTTTTATGGTTAGTGATTTTATGAACTTGATCAGTTGGAACGTGAGAGGAGCATCAAACAAGATGGCTCGGGTACACTGCAAATAATTGGTAAGACGATTTAATCTTGCTTATGTTATTCTTGTAGAGACACATGTTGTATTTAGTTCTATGAAATTTTTTGGGAAAGCTTGGGTTTTATTCTGATTGGAATAGGGGAAGCTAGTGGGCATAAAGGGGGTATATGGTTTTTGTCATCTGATGTTAAAGCTAGATGTAGAGTGATTACTACCATGGAACAATGTCTTACTATAGAAATTGATAGCGGAGGTAGGAGTTGGGTTTGTAGCGCGCTTTACAGTAGTCCTCAACCGGCGACCCGAAGGGATATGTAGAATCATCTCTTAGCTCTTGGAGTTTCTGTTCAGGTTCCTTGGCTTGTCATTGGAGATTTTAACGAAATTCTGAGTTCTCAATTAGTGAAAAAGGGTCTCTACAATGCTAATCGTAGCAACCACTTCTCTAATGTGCTGGATGCTTGTTATTTGTTTGATCTGGAAACAGTGGGAAGAAAGTTTACCTGGTTTATGAGGGTCCAGGGTAATAGGGAAGTGGCTAAGAAATTAGATAGAGCGTGTAGTAACAGTAGTTGGAGGTTCATGTTTCCTTAAGCTTTCCCAGAGGTGCTGAGTTGGTTGCATTTTGATCATTGCCCTTTGCTTATTAAATGCTTGGGAGCTCCAGCCAAAAAAAGTGGAAGGCTATTCAGATTCCAGGTTACATGGGCCACTCACCCTTCTTATAAGGGTGTAATTCATCAAGCTTGGAATGGTACTAGAACCCACTTTCATGGCAAGCTTCGGAGAGTCCAACAAGCTTCTCAAGAATTCAATTATCGTGTTTTTGGAAACATTTTTGTCAAGAAAAGAAACCTTGAAAGTAATCTCGATGATTTGCAAAGAAGATTCGAATCTAGTGATGAGGTTGCTCTTAAAGAGGAGGAATGTAGGTATGATGAGCGGATAATTTGTACGCTTTTTGGCATTGTTTTTAGTATGATTTTAGTATGATCTAGTTAGTTTTTAGTATATTTTTATTAGTTTTTAGTTAAAATTCACTTTTCTGGACTTTACTATGAGTTTGTGTGTTTTTCTGTGATTTCAGGTATTTTCTGGCTGAAATTGAGGGACTTGAGCAAAAATCTGATTTAGAGACTAAAAAGGACTGCAGATGCTGTTGGATTCTGACCTCCCTGCACTCTAAGTGAATTTTCTGGAGCTACAGAAGTCCAATTGGCACGCTCTCAACGGAGTTGGAAAGTAGACATCCTGGGCTTTCCAGCAATATATGATAGTCCATACTTTGCCCAAGATTTGATGGCCCAAACCGGCGTTCAAAGTCACCCTCAGAAATCCCAGCGTTAAACGCCGGAACTGGCACCAAAATGGGAGTTAAACGCCCAAACTGGCACTAAAGCTGGCGTTTAACTCCAAGAAGAGTCTCTACACGAAAATGC
>NC_029781.3:73686672-73686902 GCF_000817695.3 Arachis duranensis
ACACGAAAATTCTTCATTGCTCAGCCCAAGCACACACCAAGTGGGCCCGAAAGTGGATTTTTATGTCATTTACTCATCTCTGTACACCTTAGGCTAATAGTTTTCTATAAGTAGGACATTATACTATTGTATTTTCATCTTGGTTCTTCTGGTTCCCTCTCTGGGACCGAAGCCAATGATCACCATTATCACTTATGTATTTTCAACGGTGGAGTTTCTACACACCATAG
>NC_029781.3:73687143-73688437 GCF_000817695.3 Arachis duranensis
TGACAACGGTGAAACCCTTGCATACAGCTTGCCATGGAAAGGAGTAAGAAGGATTGGATGAAGACAGTAGGAAAGCAGATAGACGGAAGGGAAGGCATCTTCATACGCTTATCTGAAATTTCTACCAATGAATTACATAAGTATCTCTATCTTTATATTTATATTTTATGCGTTTATCACCATACCCATTTGAGTTTGCCTGACTAAGATTTACAAGGTGACCATAGCTTGCTTCATACCAACAATCTCTGTGGGATCGACCCTTACTCGCGTAAGGTTTATTACTTGGACGACCCAGTACACTTGCTGGTTAGTTGTGCAAAGTTGTAGTGATCACAATTTCGTCCACCAAGTTTTTGGCGCCGTTGCTGGGGATTGTTCGAGTATGGACAACTGACGGTTCATCTTGTTGCTTAGATTAGGTATTTTTTTTTTCTTCAGAGTTCTTAAGAATGAATTCTAGTGTCTCAAGGTGATGTTCTTATCATCACCAAAGCTGATTGATTTTCATCAATTTAGCTCTCGAATGCAATGTTCTGCTGAAGCTTGGCTAACCATGTCTAATTCCTTTAGACTGAAGCTTTAGACTAAACATTGCATGATTCCTGGAATTCTCATTAAGAATTTTGATACCTTTATTTTCTTTTTCCCCTTAATTTTCGAAAAATCCAAAAAAAATTACAAAATCAAAAAATCCAAAAATATTTCTTGTTTGAGTCTAGTGTCTCATTTTAAGTTTGGTGTTAATTGCATGTTTCTATTCTTCTTGCATTCATTCATGTGTCTTAAGGATCTTCAAGTTGTTCTTGATGATTTCTTACTCTGATCTTTGAGTTCTCTTGACTTGAGTGTTTATGTGTCTCATATGCATTCTCATTAGTGTCAGTAGTATACAAACTGCTAAGTTTGGTGTCTTGCATGCATTGTTATTTGATTCTTGTTGCATTTTGATTTTTCCTTATTATTAAAAATCCAAAAATATTTTTATTTTTGTCTTCTCAAGTCAATAATACAGAGAATTGAAGATTCAGAACATACAGCAGAGGAATTACACAGAAAAAGCTGGGCGTTCAAAACGCCCAGTGAAGAAGGACAGACTGGCGTTTAAACGCCAGCCAAGGTACCTGGTTGGGCGTTTAACGCCCAAAAGGGTAGAGTTTTGGGCGTTAAACGCCAGAATGTGCACCATTCTGGGCGTTTAACGCCAGGATGGCACAAGAGGGAAGATTCTGTTTTCAATGCAATTTTTTTTCAAGTTTTCAAAGTTTTTCAAAATCAAATCTTTTTCAAATCA
>NC_029781.3:73690089-73690673 GCF_000817695.3 Arachis duranensis
TCCTCCATTAGAAATTTGGAGGTACAAGTGGGTCAGCTGAGCAAGAGAATTACTGAACTCCCTCCTAGTACTCTTCCAAGCAATACAGAAGAAAATCCAAAAGGAGAGTGCAAAGCCATTAACATGGCCGAATTTTGGGAGGAAGGAGAGGCAGTGAACGCCACTGAGGAAGGCCTCACTGGGCATCCACTGGCCTCCAATGAGTTCCCCATTGAGGAACCATGGGAATCTGAGGCTCAAAATGAGACCATAGAGATTCCATTGGACTTACTTCTGCCATTCATGAGCTCTGATGAGTATTCTTCCTCTGAAGAGGATGAGTATGTCACTGAAGAGCAAGTTGCTAAATACCTTGGAGCAATCATGAAGCTAAATGACAAGTTGTTTGGAAATGAGACTTGGGAGGATGAAACCCATTTGCTCACCAAAGAACTGGATGACTTGTGTAGGCAGAAATTGCCTCAAAAGAGACAGGATCCTGGGAAGTTTTCAATACCTTGTACCATAGGCACCATGACCTTCAAGAAGGCCTTGTGTGACTTAGGGTCAAGTGTAAACCTCATGCCCCTCTCTGTAATGGAGAA
>NC_029781.3:73690887-73691412 GCF_000817695.3 Arachis duranensis
GCAGACCCTTCCTAGCCACAGCAAAGGCTGTGATAAATGTTGATAGAGGAGAATTGATCATTCAAGTGAATGAAGAATCCTTGGTGTTTAAGGCCCAAGGATATCCCTCTGTCACCATGGAGAGGAAGCATGAAGAGCTCCTCTCAAAACAGAGCCAAACAGAGCCCCCACAGTCAAACTCTAAGTTTGGTGTTGGGAGGCCACCACCAACTCCTAAGTTTGGTGTTGAACCCCCACATTCAAACTCTAAGTTTGGTGTTGGGAGGTTCCAACATGGCTCTGAGCATCTGTGAGGCTCCATGAGAGCCCACTGTCAAGCTACTGACATTAAAGAAGCGCTTGTTGGGAGGCAACCCAATGTTATATTTTATCTATTTCCTTGTTATTTTATGTTTTTTTTTTGTAGGTTGATGATCATGAGAAGTCACAAAATTAATGAAAAAAGCAAAAACAGAATGAAAAGCAGAAGGAAAAACAGCACACCCTGGAGGAGAGCGTACTGGCGTTTAAACGCCAGTAAGGCTA
>NC_029781.3:73694070-73694296 GCF_000817695.3 Arachis duranensis
TTGGACTTTACTATGAGTTTGTGTGTTTTTCTGTGATTTCAGGTATTTTCTGGCTGAAATTGAGGGACCTGAGCAAAAATCTGATTTAGAGACTAAAAAGAACTGCAGATGCTGTTGGATTCTGACTTCCCGGCACTCGAAGTAAATTTTCTGGAGCTACAGAAGCCCAATTGGCACGCTCTCAACGGCGTTGGAAAGTAGACATCCTGGGCTTTCCAGCAATATA
>NC_029781.3:73694508-73694923 GCF_000817695.3 Arachis duranensis
CTTCATTGCTTAGCCCAAGCACACACCAAGTGGGCCCAGGAAATGGATTTTTATGTCATTTACTCATCTCTGTACACCCTAGGCTAATAGTTTTCTATAAGTAGGACATTATACTATTGTATTTTCATCTTGGTTCTTCCGGTTCCCTCTCTGGGACCGAAGCCAATGATCACTCTTGTTCTTATGTATTTTCAACGGTGGAGTTTCTACACACCATAGATTAAGGTGTGGAGCTCTGCTGTACCTCGAGTATTAATGCAATTACTATTATTCTTCTATTCAATTCCGCTTGTTCTTGTTCTAAGATATCACTTGTTCTTCAACTTGATGAACGTGATGATCCGTGACACTCATCATCATTCTCACCTATGAACGCGTGCCTGACAACCACCTCCGTTCTACCTTAGATTGGGTA
>NC_029781.3:73695075-73701415 GCF_000817695.3 Arachis duranensis
CGTTGAACATTTCCACTGAGAGGATGGGAGGTAGCCACTGACAACGGTGAAACCCTTGCTTAAGCTTGCCATGGAAAGGAGTAAGAAGGATTGGATGAAGACAGTAGGAAAGCAGAGAGACGGAAGGGAAGGCATCTTCATACGCTTATCTGAAATTTCTACCAATGAATTACATAAGTATCTCTATCTTTATCTTTATGTTTTATGCGTTTATCACCATACCCATTTGAGTTTGCCTGACTAAGATTTACAAGGTGACCATAGCTTGCTTCATACCAACAATCTCTGTGGGATCGACCCTTACTCGCGTAAGGTTTATTACTTGGACGACCCAGTACACTTGCTGGTTAGTTGTGCGAAGTTGTAGTGATCACAATTTCGTCCACCAAGGTACAATGAGAAATATAACTTGGTCCTAACCTAGGAGAAAATGCTCTGGTTTCAGAAGCCCCGGGAGCAATGGGTAAGGTTTGGTGACAGAAATACGAAGTTTTTCATATGCAGACTATTATTAGACGAAAAGTAAACAAAATTCATGGGCTCTTTATGAGTGATGGGTCCTAGTCCTCTGATTCGGAACTTCTTCAGAAGGAGGCATTGGCATTTTATAAAACTCTCTTTTGTTCTACTGAACCGGTGGAGGTGGACTATTTGGGAGATTTTCCAAAGCCCTCCTTTAGCCGTGAGGCTTGTGAGAATCTCCTAAAGCCGGTCACGTTGTTGGAAGTTAAAGCAGTAATGGATAGTATGAGTCTTCTCAAAGCCCCGAGGCCAGAAGGGTTTCAAGGGTACTTCTTCAAAGAATATTAGGATGTTGTTGGGCAAGATGTGTGGCATTTAGTTCGAAAGGTTTCTTAGGGGGAGGTGATTAATCCAACTATGTTGGAAACACTTATTGTGTTATCCTAAAGGTTGACGTTCCAAGCAGAATGAAGAATTTTCAACTGATCAATTTTTGCAACGTCATGTACAAGATTGTAACTAAGGTGCTGGTAAGCCGCGTTAGACCTTACTTAGCAGACTTTATTAGTCTGAATCAGGGATGGTTTATTCCTAGAAGAGGAACTCCTAATAATATCATTGTGGCAAAAGAGGTACTTCATTTCTTAAAGAAAACTAAATCAAAGAAGGGTGCTATGGCTTTCAAGATAGATTTAGAGAAGGCTTATGACAGGGTCGACTGGAAGCTTTTGGAATTTACTTTGGATAGCTTTGGCTTTCCTAGCTCTATTATAAATCTCATTATGAAGTGTATTCAAGCATCCTCTCTTTCGATTCTGTGGAATGGGAACAGGTTAGAAGGTTTCCAACCTAGAAGAGGGCTCCGGCAAGGGGATCCCATGTCGCCATACCTTTTCGTCCTTTGTGTGGAGATGCTAGCATGCTTTATTTCAAACCATGTTGAGTTAGGGGTGTGGGACCCGGTTGTTGTCTCATGGAAAGGGCCGAGAATTTCGCATCTAATGTTTGCTGATGATCTCCTCTTGTTCTGTAAAGCTAGCAAAACTCAAGTTCAACAAGTCATGCATTCTTTGAACTTGTTCTGCAAGGCCTCGGGCCTGAAAGTGAACTTAGATAAGTCGAAAGCTGTCTGCTCTAAGAATGTGCCTAATAGACAAAGGGAGGTGCTGGCTGGTGTGTCGTCAATCAGATTTGCTCGACTTAGGTAGGTATTTGGAGGTTAATCTCAACCATCCGCGAGGCTCTAGAACAGCTTGCTTAGAGTCGGTGGAGAAAATTAGAAGTAGATTGTCTAACTAAAAAGGTCGTCTCCTAAATAGGGCTGGCAGACTTTGTCTTATAAAATCTGTGGCATCTTCCCTCCCTATCTACCAGATACAAGTTGAGCTCTTTCCCAATAAGGTTAGTTCCAAGATTGACTCTATTATGTGTAATTTCTTATGGAAAGGTAAGACGGATGAGCGGGGCTTGAATTTGGTGAAGTGGAGTACAGTGGTAACTCCCAAAAGATATGGGAGTCTAGCTATTCAGGATACTCGAAGTGTTAATATGGCTCTTCTTGGTAAATTGGTCTGGCAGATCTTTCAGGAAAGAAACAAGCTTTGGGTGCGCATTATGCTTGCGAAATATATGCAAGGAAATAAGTCTTTGGATCTAGTTTGCCATATGCATGCTTCGAAAATCTGGCGCACCATCACAAAAGTTGCTAGGAGATTAAAAGAGGGTTATGTGTGATGTACAGGCCCTCTAACTCAGTCCTTTTGGTATCATCCCTGGAAGCCTTCAGGAGCTCTTGCTCAGGAGGTTCCTTTTGTGCATATCTCGGATACAGTTTTCTCGCTTGGTGATGTATGATTTGGGGGGTGACTGGCACTTGGAGGGGCTTTATACGGTTCTAATATTACTTCTCATAATTCATCTCTGATAGAAGTGGTTGTTCTCAACTGGTATTGGGGACCGAATGATACTATGGTTTACTCCACAAGGAGTGGCTATGAGTAGCAGCTGGAACAAAAGGTTCAGTGGGATGCTAATGAGACATGGCTATGGCTATGGCGTATGAATATCCCAGAGAAGGTTAAGGGACTAATTTGGCTTTGTTTACATAATGCTATTCCCACTGCCAGTTTTCATCGCAGTAAAAACTTGAAAATCACGGATATATGTCACAGGTGCAATGAGGTGCCAGAAATTGCAGAACATTGCCTCAGATTTTATAATAAAGTTCAGTCTATTTGGAAATGTCTAGAGGTGGGAACAAGCAGAGGGATGTCTCTTTGGAGTTTCAGGCTTGGCTTCGGGTTTATCTTAGAGCAACAGAAGCTATCTTTGCTGCAAGACTCTGGTGTATCTGAAGAGATAGGAACAATGATATTTTCAATCCAAATGATAGTTGGAGCATGAAAAAGGTCATCATGCTTGCTAGACACTCAGCGGTTGAATATGGTATTGTTAAGTGCACTAATCAGGTTTCCTCCCATCCTTCTTTGATTGATTCCTCGTGTCCTCCTCCCTTAAATGTTGTGAAACTTAATTGCAATGCAAGCATCTTTGAGCAAAAACATCTTGTTGGTTTTGGGTGCGTCCTTAGGAATGATTCTAGTAAGTGGTTGACAGGCTGCTCGGTAAGCATTCCAACAGGTCTGATCACTTGGTGTGAGTTTTATGCCATTTGGAGGGGTCTTTGCTTGGCCTGGGATTATGGGAATAATGAGATTATTTGTGAAATAGATTGCTTGGAGGTTTATCTTTTAATCACCAAGGATTTTGCAGGGATGCGAAGGATTTTAATGATCTTCTTCTAAAGATTGCTGAGATGATGCAACGGAATTGGGTGGTTCATGTCCATTTGATCCAGATAACAGCGAACACAGTTACTGATCTTTTAGCAAGGATAATGACACGTCATAGTCTTCCTTATATAGAATACCTTGTCCCTTGTTTTGTTGTTCAAGAGATCATTAGGAAAGAGATGTCCTCTTCAACTTAATTGCTCTCCGTTCCTTTCTCAGTCATTAAAAAACTATAAAAGTACGAATTAGAGATGTATAGCACAATACTTCCCTTGCTTAGGATAATTAATTACTCCTTTTAAAATTTCTCTATCTTTTTTCAATGATAGTTGGTGTTCACAAAATTACTGAAATCAATCTTACAGTTGAGAATTTATGTGTATATATACGAGTAATAAGGTTATAGACACTACTGAGTTAAGAAAATTCTCCATTGTCATACTCAATTAAGATGGTTTGGCTCGATGAAGATGTGAGTTTCCTACCACTTTTTTAATTAATATTAAGCTTGTGTTATTGATATTTTAAATGTGTTTATTTATCCCATTTTAATTGCTTTCTATTTTTGTTTATCAATTCTAGTGACTAGGGAGGAAAAATACATGTCTCGATTAAAAAGACTCTTGTGTCTTGATTCTTAAATTTTTATAAGAGAATAAATAGCTTATCAAATCGCGTATTTTGGTGTTAGGCGCAATGTGAGTAACTTCAAAACTACATATCATGAGTATATGGTGAATTTAAACCAACGTACCAATGTGCGTAGATTTTTGAAATCGTCAAGTATCCAACATATGGATTTAATTTTATGATTTTTGACATTCTCAATGCTCTTGAGTTCGATTACTTTGACATTCTCAATGCTCTTGAGTTCTATTACACATATTTGGTTGGTAAATTTATTGTTTTAGTCAGTGATAAATTTATTTATTTATTTTATTGAAAATTTCGGTTGTATTTTTTTAGTAAACTTATTGACAATAGTTTTTATTTTAATTTATTTTAGATATTATTAGATATATTTCTAAAATTAAGAATGAAAAGAATTTTAAAAAAGATAACAAATCTACTAACTACCAAAAATAATATTATTGAATTAAAAGCCAACGATGAATAATTAATTTTTTTTTATTCTTTGACTATTACCTTTTATTGTACATAACTTACTCTACATTTGTATAACCATATAAATATAATAATTTATTTTTTATGTAATTCTGTGTTAAAAATAAAAATAGGAATATAGAATTATTTGACATGCACACGTACACTACATAAAAGGCACGCAATGAATTTGCAATATTTTTTTATTCGCACTTTGGATATATTTTTATTCGCAGCCAAATTTACAATATTTTATGCTCTTTTAAGTTTTAACAATATTTTATGTTTTCTCTTTTTATTTGTTGATTGTGATTGATCTCTATAAAATTAGAATGATTAATTAATTTTTAAGTTGTAACTTTTTTTGAATTAAAATATTTTTTATATATTTAAAAGATTTTAATTTATTAAAAAAAATATTTTTGATAAATCAGTTTGTTTTTTGGTGAATAAATTTGCAACTGGTCTTTATAGAATTAATTAATTTGTTGATCATGATTGATATTTATAAAACTAAAATAATTAATTAATTATTATTTTTTAAATCGTAACTATCTTTTGAATAAAAAATAATTTATAAATTATGTTTACAATTTGTATGTAGTTGGTATAATTTTAAAGGATCGTTGATGTTTTGAATTTTAAAATATAAACTATGTTATGCTTTGATACAATTTATTGGTTGTTAATTTTTAAATTATAATTATTTTTTTTTAAATTATAACTTTAAGTTTTATGTATCTAATTGTTATCTAATTTTTAAATTAAATATTGTATTTGCTATAAAAAAATAATAAAGTGTATATTTTTTAGCAATTATACACAAAAATTAAATATTTTTTTAAATTCTCGCAATAAGAATGGAGTTGAATGTTTCCTAAAGCAGGGCTATCTATTTAGGCAACTTTGTAAAAGTTGAATGTTTTGTTGTTAATAGATATATATCGAATGACAAAAGCATATATAGTGGCAGAGTGCAAAGGGGCGATAATGGGGCCATGGCGCCATGGCGCCTAAATTCTTTTATAAAAAAATTATAATACTTTTTTAATAAATAAAAATAATTCAGTTGGTTTAAATATTTTATTATAATTTAAAGTACTTAGATTTAATCTATATTTTTTGTTTTTATTACATAATAATTTTTAATTTTAAACATTAAAAACATGTTAAATTTGGACTGAATTGGATAGACTTTTGTTGATTTTCGTAACAAAAAGAAAAATATAAAAATTAAAAAGATCATCTAATAATTAAATTAAAAAAATTATATATTCAAATAAATTAGGACAAACAATATTTTCTCTATCTTTAAGATCAAATATAAAAAATTAGGTATTTTTTATTTTTATTTATTTAATTTAATATTATTTTATATTTTACTGTTTATTTAATTTATAGCAATTAGTTTCATCAATCGAACAGATGATGGAATCAGATAAATGCTTCAAATAATTAATTTGTATTGGTTGAGTAGTCAGTTCATTCGTCTACTTAAGCAATTGTCAAAGATTCGAATCCCGTCTTATACATGTAGTAATCCATTGACCAACAGCGATAAACCCTTAAATGAAGTTTTGATCCACGACGAATTAATCCATAACCTATCGGATTGAGAGATACCGTGAACAAAAAAAAATTTTCAATGCTTCGTACTTCCAAAACCATTAACTAGACTATAGCATTATGAGCTCGTTTAAATGAGTTTTTAAATTTTTTTAAATTTATTTTATAAATTATTTTTTAAAATATTTTTTGAAAAAAATAATTTTATGTTTAGATATCAAATATATTAAAAAATAAAAAAAGATTTTTTTCGACAACTTAATATTATCCAAACAAACTCTATAAAAAAATGAACAAGATCTAAATAAATGCTCTCTTCTATATATGATGCTTAAAATTCATTGGTTGGATTAAAAATAAAAGGATAGATCCTACCTTCTTATTTCCATAATAACTTTAGATAAATTAGACAAAAA
>NC_029781.3:73701559-73701889 GCF_000817695.3 Arachis duranensis
AAATCAGTTAGTTTTGGATTAGTCTCTCAAGACAATATATTTGGAGATCTAAGAGACAGATACTTGACCAAAAAAAAAAAGAGACAGATAAAAAAATAAACACTACTTATAAAATTTTAAATCAAACATTTTAATTTCATTAAATTTCTATTATCTAAAAATTTTTGAGAATTATTTTCATTAAATAAATTAATTTTTTTGTTGATCATTTTTAATCAAATTTTTAATATACATATTAGATAAACAAATTTCTAAATTTTTTTATATAAAACAATTAAATCCGAAAAACTACTTAATATACTAAAACAGGGTTTTCTCCCAATTAATGAA
>NC_029781.3:73702143-73702794 GCF_000817695.3 Arachis duranensis
ATAATAATAATAATAATAATAATAATAATAATAATAATAATAATAATAATAATAATAATAATAATAATATACTTCTACTTAATATACTAAAATTGTATTTTTCCCTAACTAATTGAAGTGAAGTATCAATTTTTCATTAAATTCATTTTTCTTCTAAAATGAAAGCACTATTCTCTCTTCTAAATTTATTTTAAAAAATATCTTTATTATAATTATATAATTATGTTACAATTATATTATAATTAGCATTTAATGAATAATGCATGATTATACTAATTTAAAAAAATATTTTTATTATAATTATATAAAAATCAATATTTAATAAATTATCAACTAATGAAAATGAAGTGTCAATTTCTCATGAATTTATTTTACTTCCAAAATAAAAGCACTATTCTCTCTTCTAAATTTATTTTAGAAAAATATCTTTATTATAATTATATTATAATATTATAATTATATTACAATTAGCATTTAATAAATAATTCATAATTATACTAATTTAGAAAAATATCTTTATTATAATTATATAAAATCAATATTTAATATATTATTAAACTAATTATCAATTAAAAATATTTTTAATCATTTTAATTATATTGATACCATTCTAATTCTCACTCAATATGTAATAATTTTATTAGTGGTAAA